>NC_086017.1:205755000-206047500 GCF_029281585.2 Gorilla gorilla gorilla
TGCAAGGGAAGCTGGGAAATGTAGTCTAGCTGTGTGCCCAGAAGAAAAGAGAAATGGAGAAATGGGCTTGGAGAAGAGGTGTGCAGACTCTGCAACAGGTGGAGGGGCAGGCCTACTCATCCAAGTCTGCATGTACACTGGAGATTCGATTTTTTGTTTTTTAGAAAGGATCTTGTTCTGTCACTCAGGCTGCAGTACAGTGGTGTGATCATAGCTCACTGCAGCCTTGAACTCCTAAGCTCCAGTGATCCTCCTGCCTCAGCCTCCTGAGTAGCTGGGACTGACTACAGGTGTGTGCGATCATGGCTGGCTAATTTTTTAATTTTTACTTTTTGTAGAAATGGAAGTCTCACAATGTTGCCCAGGCTGGTCTCAAACTCCTTGGCTCCAACAATCCTCCAGCCTCAGCCTCCCAAAGTGCTGAGATTACAGGTGTGAGCCACCATGCCAGGCCTGGAGATTCAAATCTTGTCCCAAACAGAAAAAGTACCTACTCTCTTGTCCTCTCTTCATTTTATGACCACTGGCTCAGGTTTATACAAACTAAGACTTTGGAAGGGTCATGGGGAAATCATTTATCTATGTTTTGTGTAGGTGTTCATCATTCAGTTTGCACATGGTCCTAGGGGCTGCTTTAAATATAGGTCAGAACCCAGAGCCCAAGTAACTTCTCAGAAACAGACGCTGAAAATCACATTAGCTCGGGACTAGAAGGAACGTTTGAGCTGGACTGTCTTTCCTTGGGAGGAGGGCAGTCCCTGGATTCTTACGACCCTTAGGAGCAGGTCTCTCTTTCTCCTGGGACAGCCCAGCCCCTGGAAGGACAGCTCTGATTCTTGGAAAGGTCTTCTGAGATTTGTCTTCCTGCGACCTGTTGCACGGGTCCTCCCTCTGCGCTGTGAGCTGCAGAGAGTGGGTCGCCTCATTTTTTCCCAGTGTGCCGGACAGATCAGAAACCTGGCCACGACAGGCCTTCCACTCTACTTCCTTGTCAGACCCAGCCACCCTAGGGAAGCTGCCTGTGCTCTTCTTTCCCGGAGGCCTCAGCTGCCTTTCGCCAGGGAGCCCAGACACCTGCTTTCCAGATGAGAGGGGGACCTAGATAGAGGTGTGAGTGCTCACTGCACGCTCTAGGAAGCCTCTAACTGAGTCCACCCCCTGCCACGGCCCCACTGAGATGCCTGACAGAGAAGCCACTGTCCGCTGTTAGAAACACTTCTACGAACTAGCTAATGCTTCATGCTGGCCTGGAGGGTGGGCAGGGTAGGTGGACCTTTACAGTCGCTTGGTGGGGCCACTCCAGTCCAAAGTCTGGCCTTCAGTTATGAGGGTCCTGAGGTAATACTGGGTTTCTATCCTTAAGAAGTTTACCTGCTTTATAATATATGGTAATATTTGGATTTTTTTTTTTTTTGAGATGGAGTTTCGCTCTTGTCACCCAGGCTGGAGTGCAGTGGTGCAATCTCGGCTCACTGCAAGCTCTGCTTCCCAGGTTTAAGCGATTCTCCTGCCTCAACCTCCTGAGTAGCTGGGATTACAGGCACCCGCCACCATGCCTGGCTAATTTTTTGCATGTTTAGTAGAGAGGGGGTTTTGCCATGTTGGGCAGGCTGGTCTTGAACTCCTGACCTCATGTGATCCGCCTGCCTCAGCCTCCCAAAGTGCTGGGATTACAGGCATGAGCCACCACACCTGGCTTGGATTTTTATTTTGTTTATTAGCATGTTACATTTGCAATAAACTAACCTGATTAAAAGGTAAAGAATTGCATAATGCCTTTTTAGAGATATTTTGATTCAAAATGGTATTTTTAGAAAGGCTTATGGTACCTAACAGGATTATCTGGGAAATTTACTGGTATGGGTTTTAATGGAACACAGTATTACTTTATTATAATTATTATCTTCTGATAACATTAGGAATACAACTGTTAATAGTTGAAATAGAGATATCATTATCAAGGAACAAAATGAAGGGAGGAAAGACAAAAGAAAGCAAAGGAAGCAAGCTGCATCTTTCCTGGAGGCTAACCAGCAGCTGGAGGAGAAGCGCAGGATTCAGACTCAGAGGCTGGGCTCACCCCCGTCCCACAAGGCTCTCCTGTGACACTGTACATAGTGGTGTAATTCTCTGAGGTCCTATGCTCTCATCTGTAAATAGGGATGATTATACTACCTTATGACATAGTGCAATTCAAAGGAAATCACACATATAAGCCACCTTTTATGGAAAAGCGTACAAATGTGAGGAATTTTCATTGCTGTCCTCCTGGAGGAGCCTGGAGGTCAGGCTTGGGTTAGGTCTCAGCAGAATTAGGGAGCGTGCCAGGGATAGATTCTGACCACACTGCAGCTGAGCCTGCTGTTTCCTTTTCTAATTGCTTTCTGGGATTCCTGCTTCCCCCAGAACATGTTGAAGATGGAGACCAAGTATTTCCTTAGGACCTGCATTAGTAAAGGCCAGACTCTCGACTTGGTAGCCTCACCAAGGGACTGTCACCTTGGGAGGCTGTGTCTAGCCAGTGATCCCACCAGCACTCCAAGTCTTTCCTCTTTTTTTTTTTCTTCTTCTTTTTTTTTTTTTTTTTTTGAGGTGGAGTCTTGCTTTGCTGCCCAGGCTGGAGTGCAGTGGTGTAATCTCGGTTCACTGCAACCTTCGACTCCAGGGTTCAAGCAATTTTCCTGCCTCAGCCTCCCAAGTAGCTGGGGCTACAGGCACGCACCACCACCCAGCTAATTTTTTGTATTTTTAGTAGAGACGGGGTTTTGCCATGTTGGCCAGGCTGGTCTTGAACTCCCGACCTCAGGTGATCCGCCTGCCTTGGCCTCCAAAAGTACTGGGATTACAGGCATGAGCCACTGCGTCTGGCCTCCAAGCCTTTGTTCTGAGGAGGTCGCTCTTCTATGGATGTGGCACCTTTTAACTTATAAAGGATGCGCTCAGATGCTTTCTTTCCTGATGTTCATAATCACCCAATGAGGCAGGCAGAGAGCAGTATTAGTAACTCAATTTCCAGATTCGAGCGATCTGGGGATTAAGGGGTAAAATGGAGTAGAAAAGAAAGCGACCACTAAGTGTTTAGAACCTACCGTATGCAAACAAAGTGCTGGGCCAAAGCTGCGAGTTTCCGGTGGCGGTAGAGTAAGTAACAGGCAGAACTGGGGCTGGAGTCCTGGTCTCCTGATTCCGAGTGTTGCAGAATGGCACAAGGCAGAGGGGATTCTGGGTAAGCGGTCCCGGGGGAGGGCGGGTAGACAGGAGACGAACAGCGAGAGGCAGCGGAGGTGGAGAGGGAGGTTGGCAGTCGGCAAGTATGAGGCAGTGGGTGGGGTTGGGGCCACAGCTCCCATTATGTGGCTGTCATCAAAGTGCCCAAAGAAATAAAGGTTTGCAATTACAGGGAGACTTGGGTTTGGGAATCTCCCAGCAGCAGGGCCCAGATGTTAATTAAGCCTAAGATAGGTCATTATCCCTCTCCATTGGATTGAACAGAGGGAAACTGATGCAGACGGCAGGTTAAAGGCTTGCCCATATGGCTGTTAGGTGTTATTATTTCTGGTTTTTAAGAGGCACCCAACATGGGGCTTTGGGGCTCAGCCAAGGGGAAGGAGGTCACACCTAAGTGCTAGTCACTGAGGAGGTTCCCCACTCCTCCCTCACAACTAAAGAAGGGCACTCGGCGTTTGCCCTGTGGCTGTTCTGGGGCCGTCTGACTTGTGTTTGCACACTGAGGCCACTGCAGAGCTGGAGAGCAGAGTGCGGGGTGCAGAGGAACTTTGCAGGGTGTTCTGACCTCAGCCTCTCAGTGCAGACAGGGGGAGGAGGCAGTAAAACCTTGAATGACCAGTGTGGCATGGAGTGGCATGGACACCCACCAATCTGAGTGGACACTGGCGACAGCACTGGCCAGTAGGTCCTGGGGCCCCTGCTTAGCCAGCTGTTAACTCTTTGACTGTGGATCTTGGACAGGTGTGTATAGGGGGCGCTGCCAGAGGAGACCCTTGGTAGCTGCGGACACAAGAAGGAGTACTGTGGTGAGGCTTGGGTGGGTGGTTGTTTAATAGATATAGAAGTAATTCAATGTTTTACCAATTAGTGTGTCTATAGTAGCAGATTATCTATCAATCATTAGAAAAGGACTTTTTTAATGTACAAATTAATTTACAAATATCAAGGACTTTCCAGTAATAATAATAATAACATGTTATTATTTTCATTTTTATATATATTTTTTGAGATGGAGTCTCACTCTGTCGCCCAGGCTGGAGTTCAGTGGTGCCATCTTGGCTCACTGCAACCTCTGCCCCCTGAGTTCAAGCAATTCTCTTGCCTCAGCCTCCCAAGTAGCTGGTATTACAGGCTCCTGCCACTGCGCTCGGCTAATTTTTGTATTTTTGGTAGAGACGGGGGTTTCACCATCTTGGCCAGGCTGGTCTTGAACTCCTGACCTCATTATCCACCCACCTCAGCCTCCCAAAGTGCTGGGATTACAGGTGTGAGTCACCACGCCAGGCCTGTATTATTGTTAATAATACTATTTAATCCCTTCACAGAAGCACGGGGGGCTTTGTTTTCATGCCTATTTTCCAGTGGGCTACCTTTTAGATATAAAGAGGATATTCCTGACCTGTGGTCAGTGGACAGGAAGCCTAGGCTAACTCTTGCATTTGGGAAGGTGAAAAGAAGTTGTTCTTTCTTGCTCATTATCTCAGTCATCAGGGTTTTGATGTTATTGTAACACAGATGGTAACCTGTGGATAGGCCATCTGTTTCTGTTCACCTGTATAGATCAAGTCATTGTACACTGATGAAAAAGTGAGTTGCTCAGGATGTACCTTGTGATTCTAAACATCAAATAGAATGACAAATAGAAACTGCACTTCTTATATCACCTGCAAAATGCCTCTGCCGATTGGTCTATCCCTATGTCACTGCTTACCTTTGATGCGAAGTTACAGGGGATGCCATTCCTTGGCTGGCAGCTTGGAGAAGGTCGGCAATCATTTTCAGGCAAAGCCCATGGCATGAGTTGGACTCCTCATGCTGCCTGTGGCTTCAGTCACTCCAGGCCTACCAATTCTCCAGGACGCTATAAAGATTTCCTAATTAGACTTTTATTGTGCTTGGAGACATGAGGATGAAGGCTGCTGGGCAGAGTGTGGCCATGATCTTAAAGATCAAAGTCAGATCTGGCGGCTTACTTCTGGATCTTGACCTTATTTTTGTAGAACTGAATAATAATAATAATGATAGCAAAGGTGGAAAGAAGAGGCTTTGAAGTATTATAGTGGCCTAGTTATGCTCTACCTGGGAAATGCAAACAGCTGTGAGTAACTTTAATTCTCTGCAGCATATCTGCTGAAAGGCTGACTGAACATTCAGGACAAGCCTTAGAATAAACAGGCTTGCCTGGATTTAAATGTCCAATCCTTTGTGTCGATCTTGGGGAATTAAACATAATCATGTAAACTATTGATTCAGGCCAGGCCTGCCATGCTTGTCCACAGCTTCCCCCACAGATGTCTGGTTTCTGAGTTTGCTCAGCCATGGGAAGAGTCCCTGTTTAGGAGGACCTGCCTTTAATGTATTCTTGCTTTTCTCCTAAATTAGCATTCACCATGATGCCTACAATCATGTTAAAATCTACTTAAATCACCCAGGAATGTTTATAAAATATTTATAACACAATAATTGAACTTCACAAATAATAACCCATATTTCATAGCAACAGCTTACAACGACATTTTTATGTCCATGATCTCATTTGACCTTAAACAGCCCTTTGAGGTGGGTAGATGTTATAATCTCCATTTCATAGATGAGGAAATGAAAGCACAGAGAGGGGGGATTGGCTTAGAGTCAAAGTGTCAAAGATACAGGTGATCATCTGGTTACAAACTGTCTTTTTCAGATGGAAAACCCAACTAGAACAAAGACGCTTGCCCAGTTCTCCTAATAATTGGAGCAGAGCTGACACGCCAAGGGCGTTTTGTTGCAGTTATTTTAAGGAAGCCACCTGAAATCTAAGACACTGTCCATGTGATCAGTGGCTTCAGTTCGAATGTTCCTTGGGGTCAGAGCCTGGCCTGGAGCCTTTAACATGTGACCACGGGGTTGTGTTGAGCCCACAATTATCCAATTTAAAGCAATGTAAAAGACATAGAACCAAACTACTGAGGGTGGCACATTCAGTCCTGGGAGAGGGACAGAGAAAACAGGTGGGGCATTCACGGTGGTCCCTGGAGCTTCAGCCATTCCAGAGGGTTCTGGAAGGCTCCATTGCCCACTCTCTTCTTTCCACACCCCCACCTCCACAACCTGTACTCCTCTCTGCCAGGAGCCTTGTCCTAGGCTTCAGGGTGGGAGAAGTCTCCGGTCCTGCCCCATTCCCACGGCCTCACCCCACTGACCTCCTCACTACCCTTCCCCTCTCCAAATCCCAAAAGGCTCTCCCATTGCCAGGACACTGAAGAATGGGAGACCTGCCATACAGTCCTGTCCTCAAGGAGCCTGTGGCTCAGGGAGAGGAGAGAAGGTCAGAGCTGCGCAGAGCTGGCGGTGCTTCCCCATGATGAGTGAGCTCTCAGCAAAACGCCAGTGGAATGTGGAGATGGACAGTTGTGGGAGTGGGGAGGAATGCTTAGCAGGGAAGAGGATAATGCCCATGAGCCCAGAGGGAGGAGTGGGATTTGTGACTGGGGAAGGCATTTAGGTTACAGGAATCAGATGAGTCCCCTGGGGTCAAGTGCGCGCGCACGTGTGTGTGTGTGTGTGTGTGTGTTTGTGTGTGTGAAGATGAGATATAGACAAGGGTCTGTCATTAAGAGCTTGTGTATCCAACAACTTTGACCTTCCCATTGAAAACCATGGGTTTGAAGGATTTTGAGGACAGAGGGCCTGGTGCCCTGAGGCGATGGTATAGGAACTTCCTGCTGTGTGGTGTGGAGGAAGGATGGGGGTGAGGAGGATCTGAAGGCAGACAGAAGGTGAAAGAGACTCTTGCAATAGTCCAGGTGGGATGAAGGCCTGGGCTGAGGGAGAGATGCTGGGAATGCAGAAAGGGCAGGTTCCAGGGATATTTCAAAGTAATCACGAGGACAGTGAGAAAGAAGGAGTCAGAAACACAGGGCTGTGCTGGAGCAGCTGGTATTGGCTTGGGAGACTGATCGTGCATATCTTTTTCCAATTTTGCTTTCAGGGATGCAATGCTGGTAGCTTTAAACCAGCTAAGGTAGAAGTATTAACACCGCAGAAGTCAAGAGAGGCCTTTTCTCTGCAGAGAGCCGATTGGTAAACATTGACCAGCACACGTCTGCTGACACACCTGCGGCTTCTCCTGCTGTGGGTGGTCCTGAGGGCAGTGTTAGCTGGAGCTGCCTGAGGAAGCTTCAGAGGCAGGTGAGATGGGCTTTGAGCAAGTGATAGTTGTGGTAGCTGTGGGGTAAGGGAAGGCATTTCTGGTGAACCTAACGGTGTGAGCAGAGGCCCCCCCTACTTTGGGGGTATGTTGGCACAGAGCAGGGAACTTAAGTGATACTCAGTGACGATCGTGGGCTATTTTTACCTAAATTAGGTCTTTACATGTTGGTAGATTGGATGCACAAATGAAATGTTCCTTAAATCCTGACAGGTACATGGTGCCGGTTTGCCAAGACCCAGCCTATGTGTGCCAGGAGTTCAGCTTTACACAGAGCGTCCCCTGAACCCAGCTGCCACGGTTCGTTATTCACTTTAAGGGTGACTCAGAAATCAGCTTAGATTATTATTTAGCGGGAGAGGAAACTGAATCGCAGAGAGTGCTTCCGCGACTTTCTTAAGACCACGGCCAGTTAAACCTTCATCAGGATTAGGACTTCGGAGTCAGAACTTGTATTAGTTATCCACAGCTACATAAAAAATTTCTCCCACATTTAAAAAAAATAGTTAAAAAACTGCTTTTTTTTTCTTTTTCTTTTTTTTTTTCTTTGAGACCGAGTCTCACTCAGTTGCCCAGGCTGGAGTGCAACGGTGCAATCTCAGCTCACTGAAACCTCCACCTCCCGGGTTCAAGCAATTCTCCCACCTCAGCCTCCTGAGTAGCTGGGATTACAGGCACATGCCCTCATGCCTGGCTGATTTTTGTATTTTTGTACAGATGGGGTTTCACTATGTTGGCCAGGCTGGTCTCGAACTCCTGACCTCAGGTGATCCGCCCGTCTCGGCCTCCCAAAGTGCTGAGATTACAGGTGTGAGCCACCATGCCCGGCCTTGTTTTGTTTTTAACTATGTTGCCCAGGTTGGCCTTGAACTCCTGGACTCAAGCCTCCTGAGTGGCTGTGACGACAAGCATGTGCCACCAAGCTCGGCTTTTAAAAATCATTTTAAGTGGCTTACAACAATAATACACATTTATTGTCTCACAATTCCTGTGAGTCAGGGATGCAGGAGTGATTTAACTGGGTGAATTTGACTTGGGGTCTCTCATGAATTTGCAGTCAAGATGTCAGCTTGGGCTGCAGTCATCTGCATGGGGCTGGAGGATCTGTTTCCAAGGGGCCCCACTCACAAGGCTGACAAATTAGCACTGGTTGCACTGGTTGTGGGCAGAAGGCTTTAGTTCTTCACGGGCTGTTGGCAGGTGGCTTTGGATCCTCACCAGGAGGGACTCTGTATGGGGCTGCTTGTGCATCCTCACAACATGGCAGCCAACTTCCTCCTGAGTGAATGATCCAGGAGAGATCAAGGTAGAAACCGCAATGCCTTTTATGACCTCACCTCAGAAGTCACACATCATCATTTCCACAATATCACAGTGGTTATACAAGTGAGTCCTGTTCAGCGTGGGAGGAAATAACACAAGAGGCAAAGATCACTCAGGACCGTCTTGTATATCGGCTACCACAGAACCCAACACAAGCAGTAAGTTAAAATCATGAAGCTCCTGAAGTCAGAGGACATGGCTCTGCCATTTGTTAGGTAGGGATCCTGTTAAAGGCTCAGCTTCCTCATCTGGAAATGGAAATATAGGCCTTGCCTGGTTTGCTGTAATGGGTCGTGATGAGGACCAAACTACAAAGAGTGGTACAGATGTTAATTACAATGATTTTTCCTGTGCCACCCATGGAAACAAAAATAGCAAGATAGAGAATGCTAAATCCCAGTTTCTTTTGACTGCTATTCAGCAAAGCCTAGGAGACTTTCATGACACCTGGAGAGGCGGCCGTAGTGTATGTGTAAGAGTACCGGTTCCAGAGTGAGGCTCCCTGAGCTCAGCCCCACCACTTACCAACAGCGGACCTTGGGCCAGATGCTGAAGCCCTTTGTGCCTCGGTTTCCTGACCTACTACTGTGGAAATGATGACAGTACCCTCCTCATAGCATTGTGAGAATTAAATTAGCTAATTCAGGTGAAGCATTTAGAAGAGGGCCTCCTGACACTTAATAACTGCTTGATATAAATAATAGCTTCTGCTACAGAGTGGCCATGAAGTCTGGACATGTAGATATTATATTATCATGCATCATAAGGTAATAACAACAAACCATTTATTATATATTCACCTGTTTCCAGATTTAATAGCCAACCTATATTAGTGCTCTGGTCCTAAATGCCCATGCAGTTTACTGTGCTCTTTAGTTGTACCTCTAATCGAGGTAGTTGATCTGGTGTGAGATTCCAACCTCGTGTGAGAGAGGAGAAGACCTTCATTACACTAATTCATGCTGGCCCAGCCTCCAGGCCACGCCAGATGTGAGGTGCTGTTAACACTGCTCTCAGGCGCATTGCTCAGCCCAGTGGGACCTTTTATGACACCAGCACACAGGGTAGAACAGATGTCCCTGTGCTAAGTTGATTTTGCAAACTACAGTGGCCAGCCCCATAATGGCATAAAGATGTGCTTTACCCCAAAGGGGACAGGGTATTAGAAAACAGTTGAAAAGGCTTCTGAACAACATGTGAGGGTGCCTGGGAGAGGAATGCTCCAGATAGGGAAGGTCTGGGGCTGCAGAGATGTAGCCCATGTTAATGAGACACGTAACTCTGAGCACGTAAAACTCTTGAGCCTAGAAACTGGTAGCATTGATGGCGTTTAAATTACGTTATGAAACAACTCTTTGAAAATAATTTAACAGTTTCTATAAATACCCAGCTCTCTGGTTTGTGTAAAGGCTTTTTTTTTTCTTTTCTTTCTTTCTTTTTTTTTTTTTTTTGAGACAGAGTCTTGCTCTGTCACCCAGGCTGGAGTGCAATGGCATGATCTCGGCTCACTGCAACCTCTGCCTCCTGGGTTCAAGTGATTCTCCTATCTCAGCCTCCCAAGCAACTGAGATTACAGGCGCCTGCCACCACGCCCAACTAATTTTTTGTGTGTGTGTTTTTTTTTTTGTATTTTTAGTAGGGACGGGGTTTCGCCATGTTGGCCAGCCTGGTCTCGAACTCCTGACCTCAGGTGATCCATCTGCTTCAGCCTCCCAAAGTGGTGGGATTACAGGTGCGAGCCACCGTGCCCAGGCTGCTATCTTATTTTCAAGAATTTGACTCACGTCTTTCTGAAGAACATCTATCACTTAGAATGGCTTTCCCAAAATATGTTTATAGAACACTAATCCCATGGAATGTTACGGGCATGGCATTAAAAAAGGTTTCAGTGATCAAATGAACTTGGGAAACACTGGGTCAAATATTCTTGAAGATGTTTCTTTTTAAAAGAAATTGTCAGAGCCTTTCATATGCTAATATGTCTCATGAATCTCTATGAGTGATAAAATCTATAGTTTCCCCTACATTTATTTAACCACAAACCCTGTTTTTGGAAGAATATATTTCAGAATAAGTATTCAGTGGAATCTAGATATAGGAAAGTGTAGACCCAATAATTGGAAACCTATTGTTGAGTCCGCCCAGTCTGCCTGGCACATCCACTTTTTCCGATAGCACCGTCCCTTCTTCCAAGAACTGCTCCCAGCTCCATTCCCGTGGTCTCCAAGGGAACTGGTGTTTTCTTCTGTGTGCCATCCCTTGGCCAAAGTGACCCACCTCCCAGCCACTAAGTCCCTTCCCTGGAAATTTTGAATTTGGGACCAATAATTCTTTTTCTGGTGGTTGAGGCTGCGAGACACAAAACCTAGGCCGAGCGCAGTGCTCACGCCTGTAATCCCAGCACTTTGGGAGGCCAAGGCAAGCAGATCACATGAGGTCAGGAGTTCAAGAACAGCCTGGCCAACATGGTGAAACCACGTCTGTGCTAAAAATACAAAATTTAGCCACGTGTGGTGGTGTGCGCCTGTAATTCCAGCTACTCAGGAGGCTGAGGCAGAAGAATCATTTGAACGTGGGAGGCGGAGGTTGCAGTGAGCCGAGATTGCACCACCACACTCCAGCCTGGGTGACAGAGCAAGACTCCTTAGGCCACTGGGACAGTAGAAGATGTATTATCTAAATTGCCTTAGTTTGAAACCAACAACGACAGAAAAATAACACTCTGGCTGATTTAAGCAAAACAAAAAGAAGTTTGCCGGAAGGATACTGGGGCCAAAGGGCTGTCTCCTGTTGGGCAGGTTGTGCACTGCACAATTCAGGTGGTGGGAGAAGTGCTCACTTTTTCATCTATGTAGAATTGCACCTCTTAAACTTGCGCCGTACACTGCCTATAACACCGTATGCAGTAGTCCTGCAGGAGCGTCTCACAGAAGTGTTTCTCAAACTCTCTGTGCTGAAGGACCAAGTTTTTAGTGTTAATGTTATTATTCAAATCCATTGTAGATCAAGACTTTGGTAAATCAAATACGAATTACTTGAAAGACAAAATTTCACTTGATGTCCCAGCAATTGTTCTAAAAGTGACTAAGCACTCAGTTTCTGAACTGACCTCACTATGAACTAGTAACTCATCATTTGGGAAAGGGAACTGGTCCACAGACCACATTTGGAGAAGCAATCACAGATTGTCCAAACTCCACAAAGGTGCGGAGGGAATTAGGTGCCCAGAACAACTAGAACGAGGCCATGAAATACATCTGGATTCTCCATTTCCCATATGTTTTTCTGTCTGCCTCTTGTACTCTTAAACCTCATGGCAGAATGGCTTTCTCTGGGCTGTAGAAAACACGACCAACAGCTCTTTAGGTTTTGTGTCTTTTTTGTTTTTGTTTTTGTTTTTGAGATGGGTTCTAGCAATTCTCCTGCCTCAGCCTACCAAGTAGCTGGGACTACAGATGCATGCTGCCATGCTCGGCCAATTTTCTTTGTATTTTAGTAGAGACGGGGTTTCACCTTGTTGCCCAGGCTGGTCTCAAACTCCTGGGCTCAGGCAATCCACCCGCCTCAGCCTCCCAAAGTGCTAAGATTATAGGCATGAGCCACGGCGCCCAGCCCAGTGGCCTATTTCAATTGTCTTTACTATAAGGGACCTGGATTTAGAGTCTGACTTTCCCACGGTGTGATTCATCCATTTTGCAGTCTTGTTAGTTCTCATGGAAGGAAGCAACTTAATACACACAGCTCGGGAGGATGCCAGACATGCTTCTCCACCAAACGTGACATTCTGTGGCTGGGCACGCTGGCTATTTCAAGGTTCCCTTCCCACATCTGAGCCCCAGTGTAGAGACATCATGTTTGGCTGACAGGTAGAGGGAGACAGGCTAGGCATATTCTGTACACTTTGTTGGTGGGCCTGTAACATGGTCCTCTTTCTAGAACCCATGTTTAGTAATAGTATCAAAAGCTTTAAAAATGTCTTTTGCCCTTCTAATAATTACACTTTGAGGATCCTCTCTTAGGGAACTGAAAGGCCATCAGAGATTTATGCCCAAATATATCTGCTACAGTTTAACTGTAAAAATAAAAATTAGGCCAGCCTGGGCAACATGGCGAAACTCCATGTTTACAAGAAATACAAAAATCAGCCAGGTGTGGTGGTGTGCACCTGTAGTCCCAGCTACTTGGGAGGCTGAGGTGGGAGGATCATCTGAGCCCAGGGAGGTCGAGGCTGCAGTGAGAGGAGATCGTGCCACTGCACTCCAGCCTGGGTGACAGAGAGAGACCGTGTCTCAAAAATAAATAAATAAATAAAATAAAAATTAGGAATGACCTGAATGTCCAATATATAGGAATAAGTAGATAATAGAAAACGAAGTGAAAGTGATCCCAATTTATTAAAATTATGTTTATAGTGTTTTTAGTAGTATGGAAAAATATATATATATTAGGGTAAAATACCAGGATACAGTAGATTACATATTTAAGGAAAAAACACTAAGAAAAAAGACTGGCAAGAAATAGGCTAAAATGTTCATAGTGGATGTCTCTGAGTAGTGCTATTTAAGGTGATTAACATAATTTAAAAAATATTTGTATGAACTTTCGAAATTTTGTTTTTGTTTTTTTTTGAGACAGAGTCTCACTCTGTTGCCCAGGCTGGAGTGCAGTGGTGCGATCTCGGCTCACTGCAACCTCTGCCTCCTGGGTTCAAGCAATTATCCTGCCTCAGCCTCCAGAGTAGCTGGGATTACAGGCGCTCGCCGCCATGCCTGGCTAATTTTTGTATTTTTAGTAGAGATGGGGTTTCACCATGTTGGTCAGGCTGGTCTTGAACTCCTGACCTCAAGCAATCAGCTTGCCTCAGCCTCCCAAAGCGCTGGGATTACAGGTGTGAGCCACTGTGCCTGGCCCTAAAATTTGTATAACGAGAACATATTACTTTGATAATCAGGGAAAATGACGTGAAATATTTTAAAAAGGGGAAAAAAAGGGCAGTTGCCTATTTTAGGTTGGGCCCCAAAACGAAGCTGGCGGGTCACTCGGGGGTTAGGTCTCGGCTTCAGGCTCAGCAGTTTGATTTCCTTGGCTCCTTGAGCAGATCTGGGCCAGGATCCCTGGCTCGTGCTCACAAGCAGACACAGAGCCCAACTCAGTGTGGGCTCTTGTGCATGCGTTGAGTGCCTGCGATTATCAACTCCCATTTCAACAGGTTACATTGTTTTTCTTTCCTCTTAAAAAAATTGGTTTTTAACATGCCCAAGGTAAAACCTCTGAAGTGGGTAGCATTTTCTGATTCCATCCTAGATCTGGGGAAATCCCTGTGATAGCAAAGAATAGGCAAAGTGGCTGAAAAGAAAATGGGTCATAAGGCTGAGGCTATGCATTCCCCACAACCCAGAAATTCAACTCCTGGATATGTAACCTGGGCAAACCCACACATGTGCATGAATATTCATTATGGCATTTTTTTGTAACAGTGAAAAATTGGAAACAACACCAAAATAAATGAACTCCCATTAGCATGGAGGAATCCCACGTCAAAAGTATTGAGCAAAAAAACAGCAAATAACAGTTTGATTCCATTAATATTAATATTATATTTATTTGCTATTATATTTCATGTTATCTAGTTATTGTTATTATACAAGATATTATAATTTATTAATATTATATTAGTTTATAATTTATTAATATTATATTAGCTTATACTATGTTAATATTATTTACAATGATTCTATTAAGTTAAACATGTGCTCAAATACCATTGATTATTTATGGATATCCACATATGTGGTAAAAGTAAAAAGTCATGTATGAGAATAATCAACGTGGAATTCCCGAGAGCGGTTGCCTCTGGGCACAGAGGGAGGGAAATGAAGCGAGGGAGTGGTCCATGGAGAGTTCAATGGTATCTGTGAGGTTTGTGTCTTAAAAAAAATATCTGAAGCGAATACGGAAAAGAATGTTAAGACTTGACAAAGTCTGGTGGTGGGTACATGTAATTCCCTAGACTCTGCATTCTTGGAATATTCCATAATAAAAAATAAATAAAGTTAAAAAATGGAAAGTAGGACACCAACTCAGAAAGTGCATGAGACGGGCGGAGAAGACACAGGGGAGGAGTGGGCTGGTGGGCCCTCCTGGTGTGAATCTGGACATGGTGACATGGGGCATGGAGGGGACCTGGGCACCAGAGCTGACCTGTGGGGTGCGTGTGCCCAGCCCTGCTAACCACAACATGCGGTGCCTCTTTCCCTTCTTTTTCTGGCTGTACTTCTTAGACCTGCGGTCTGCTGGGAATTGAAAGTCTCAGCAGCAAGGCTTTGGTGCTGGACCATCTTGTTCTGAGGTGTGCTGCCTGCCCTAAGTACCTCCTTGGGTGGCTCCAGCCTTTGTACTCCAGGGCTAATGTAAGAACACCACAAGTTCATGCTCACCTCCCACGAAGGGATGGAGGAAGCTTTGGGGCCTGGAGATCCTGATTTTATTTTACTTCCTCAGGCTTTACTAAGTGCTCAGATAGTTCATGGAAGTCTCCACTGTCCTGGTCACATGCGCTTATTAATCTGCCTGGTCTCGTCCTTTTTATTCTTAATAACAATGTGTCCAGTTCAGGTCTATGTCAACATTCCAAGAAAATCCAGACTGAGCCTCCTCCTCACCAGTGCTCCTGTCTAGTCCTGGAGCCAGGGGACCTGCTCTGGAATCTTAGCTCATGCAGCAAGTACCTGGATGACTTTAGGCAAATCATGTCACCTCGCTAGGTCTCCCTCTCTTCCTCTGGTACATGGGGCATCCATACCTGCCTCACCAGGTTGGTATGATGTCATGGTTGCATAATGTATCATTTGTCACAGTTCCAAGCGCGCTGTCTGCATGAGAACTGGCAGACTGAGTTTGCCTAGCACAGACACAAAGCGTTGATTTACCTTTCCCTAGGGTCAGATTTGGCACTCAGCATTGCAGGCCTTTCAGATTCTGGTTGTTTCTTTCTTCTCACCAAGCTACCCTTCCTCCTCCTTCCTTCACTCCCAGCCCTTCTTTCCCAAGTTACCTCTCTCAGATTCCTGCAGAAAAGCCTGAGTGCCAGCCTCCAGCTCTGGATAAGATTCTCCAAGAGTGGTTCTCAATCTTGCAGAAACTCAGAATCTCCTAGGAGCTTGAAACAACACCACCAACAACAACAACACCAACAACACCTCTTCTCCAAGCCGCAGACTCAGGAAATGTGATTCATTCAATCTGCCTGGGGTGGTCTAGGCATAGTACTTTCTTTACCTTCTATCGCATTAGGTGAGCCTACTGTCTGTACTAAGATTCTGATCTGTAAACACCACACTTTCCTCTTGGGCTCCTGGGGAGCTCCCCCACAATCCTAACAATGGGAAGGAGCTATCACACCTTCATTTTTTTGGTTTCTCAAATTCTTTCCCAAGCCACCACCCGGTGCAGTGGCTCACGCCTGTAATCCCAGCACTTTGGGAACTCAGGCAGGAGGATTGCTTAAGGCCAGGAGTTCAAGACCAGCCTGGCTAACGTAATGAGACTCTGTCTCTATTAAAAAAATAAGAGAAAACGTTTAAAAAGAAAACATTTAATAATTTGCATGTTTTTCACAAAGTTCTTCCCTAATTTTACCTTGGATAACTTGTGTGGTAGGCAGAACAGAAATAACCTCCAGGCTGTCTCAAAGGGTGAATTGGCTTTTCCTTCCAGGGCCCATATATGCTTCTGATCTGCTTGCCATGGGACCTAGTTGCCCTCCTGCCTGTAGAGCTCACTCTTACCACAGATCTGAAATAAACAGCCCAAATTAAACCCAGCTACATAAAGCCATCATCTTAGACTGTGAAGAATTTGTATTTAAGGGATATTTCCTATTTATTTTGGGCTTGTGTCTCCTAAGACATTGATGCTGAGTGTGGCTAAAGATTTTGAGCAGCCCCTGGGGTGTGGCCCTTGAAGGCACTGCAGGCTTGAGGGTCCCTCTGGAATCTTCCACCTTAGCCATGTCCTCCTCTCTGCAGCTCCTCCTGGCTCAGTGGGCTCCCCAGTTGTACATGACACAGCAAGCCTCTGAGGCTCGGACTCTCTTGGGCTGCTTCTCCCTATTCCAGGTACAGACTCCACGCTAATGGAGGATCTGGAGCCTAAAGAGCGGAAGAGACTTACCCCAAATCACACAGCTGTGGTCACAGCAATTGAAAATGGTGTGGCGGGAGGGGCAGTGCTTGGAATTCTTGGCTTTGGTTCACACTTGTCTAGAGGCCTAGGCTAGGAGGTTGGGTCTGGAGCCACACACTTATCTCAACAGCATTTAGCTTTCAATGAGCAGCATGGCTAAAGTCTTACTTCTAGTTAAATAAGGTGGTGACACCCTGGAAGTTTCCACAAGCCTCTGTCTAAGAACTGGTTATAAAAGGTAAAGCAGAGGCTCATTTCCAGTTGAATACTCATCCCAGGATGGGAATAGAGGCATCTTAGACAGAAAGGGGAAACAGAAGTACCAGGGAAGTTTGGCTGAAATTTGGGGAAGATACTGACAAATCGAGTATAACTGACTATATATATTTTGATATTTGGTTAAACTTTTGATGGGCTGGTACAATTTCATTCTTTGCTTCCCTACTCCTGCAAAACAACTTTTTATATAGCATGTTCTGATGTCTTACACCATTTGAGCTTCACATAGTTGAGGTGATCATTGCTGTTTTATGGATAAGGGATCTGAGGGTCAGAGAGGGGCTGGCTTCTGCTCGGGGTCGTGGCTGAGTTGTCGGAGAAGCTGGGCCTAGCCGTGGCTCCCTCCTCTCTAGCTTCCTGCCTCTCGTTGTTCAGCTTTGGACCAACTAGGTTTTCACTTCACCATGACACATTGGTGTGGTGAGTTTCAGAGCAACGATTTACAAAAGGGGATACTGTTATACTGGACCCCTGTTAACGTCAACAGGGATAGCACCAGGCTTGACAAGCCGAAAAAGAGACCCAGAACCAGCGAATGAGACACATGGATGGTGTCTCATTACACACAGGGATGGTGCAGTGGCGGCAGGCTGAACAGAACTGCCACAGCCTCCAGAAAGCGTGCAGTTTACACATTTTCACCTCATATGCTCCCCCTAATGACCTCCACCTGGCAACCTCCATTTAACCCAAAACAAAGAGCTTCGGTCCCCTGTATGGTCCACATTCGATTGGATGGCTGGGGGCTCAGATGTTTCTTACAGGTAAGGAATGACTCTCTGGGTTGGCCACACTCAGAACTCTGAACACATATTCAAGTGCATCTGCCATACAGAGCCATTCTCTGTGTATGCTTAAGAAGTTATTGCTATCAGGCATGTCTACCATACAGAGGTGTGTCTACCACACAAGGGGCTTGGAAGGGGTCTTGGGAAGAAAAATATGAGTTCAATATGGTGCCTGCAGAATTGGCAAATACATGACTCCAGTAAAACCACCCAGGGCAGACATCAGTAATCTATCAGGACATTCCTTCCCGTTAAGCCTGAACATGGCTTCTTAAGACTCTGATCCAGGCAGCCATGAACGTTCAGCAGAGCGGGAACTCCTGTTAATGAGGCCTAGCCTTACTGAATGCCTACTGTGTGCCAGGCACTTGCTGCCTTCACTATCACAGTACTTCTGTGTAACTCCAAGCGGCAGGCACTGTTAACCTCATTTTACAGATGAGCAAACAGGCTTAGAGAAGTTACTATCTTGTCTCTCCAGAATGAATCTAAGATTTGAACCTAGGCAGTACAACTCCAGAGGGACAGCTTTGTTTTCAGCTCTTTGTTGCCTTCCACCCCTGATCTGCTACTACTGCCTGCTGCCTTTCTAGGTGCAGAGTCAGTGTGACTTGAGGGCGAGAATGAGTTCACATCTCCTGGCCGCTCCTCTAGCTCCCCTAATGGTACACAGCCAATGGTCACAGGCCTCATTTCACAGAAGGAAGCACAGATGGGCTGTGACATCTCCAAGGAAACAGCTTAAATGACGGGAAGAAATGGAAATGGGAATAGTTAATTTCCCAACCCTTACCTCTAGGTCAGCCCTGGGACCCCAGGGATTGGGGAAGTTTTAAAAAATGCCTCTTCTCGTTCCTCAAAGCCTAACATGGTTTAATTTTGCAAGTACACCTAGGGCCTGGGCCTGAAGAGTAACACAAGCAATAGCTCTGCCTAAAACCTATCTTGGATTTTGTACAAGAAAGTTGTGAAGAAGTAAGAGTGACTGGTGTTAAATGGTCATCTCATAGGAATTACTACAGAATTTGACCATCAGCCTGGGCTCCTTTTTGTGCTTCCTGGGACCGTCTAAATTAGTAGTTACAACGTTAAGTTACAATGCTAAATTGGAAAAATAAAAGGAGTTTTCAGTTGTGTGTGTGTGATAATCTATCAAGCTTCTTCAGGAGAAAAACATTAGTTGATTACATTTATTTATTTCTTTAGAGATGGAGTCTTGCTCTGTCTCCCAGGCTGGAGCGCAGTGGTGTAATCTCGGCTCACTGCAACCTCTGCCTCCCGGGTTCAAGTGATTCTCCTGCCTCAGCCTCGGAGTAGCTGGGACCACAGGTGCGCACTAACATACCCAGCTAATTTTTGTAGTTGTAGTAGAGATGAGGTTTCACCATGTTGTTCAGGCTAGTCTCGAACTCCTGGCCTCAAGTGGATCTGCCTGCCTCGGCCTCTCAAAGTGTGTGAGCCACCCCGCCTGGCTGATTACACTTTAAATACTATGTTTGCTGTTTCTAAACAGGCATAAAACGGGCTTAATGTTAAAAATGTGGAATCAAATCTGAAAAAAACCCACAAGGACAGTGTCTTTTTCATCTCTGTCGGTCTTAAAAACATTAAAAACGACGACCTAATTAGCTACGTCATTTTCTTTTGACTGTGGGCAGGTGGCTTTCTTTCTGGTATTCTAGAGAAGGATTAAGCATCTAAATAGATTTGCAGATAGACTGGTACAAATGTCTCCATTGTCTGCCTCCTAGGGATGGAGATCAAGAATCCCTGCAGGTGGTTTATGAGGTGTACCGGTTTGAATATATCCCCACAAGATCCATATCCTCCTGGAAGCTGTGAATGTGACCTTCCTCGGAAATAGGGCCTTTACATATGCAATCAAGTGAAGATGAGGTGATATAGGATTAGGGTAGACCCTAAATGCAAAGCTTGGTGTCCCTATAAGGAGAGAGAGACACAGGGGAAAAGGCCGTGTGATAACACACAGGCAGAGATTGGAGTGATGCAGCTACAAGCCCAGGGGAGACAAGGATCCATGGCCACCACCAGAAGCTGGGAAGAGCCAGGGAAAGGATTCTCCCCTAGAGACTTCAGAGGCAGCATGGCCCTGCTGACACCTTGATTTTGGACTTCCAGCCTCCAGAAGTGAATAGATTTCAGAACAGAACAGATTTCTATTATTTTCAGGCACCAAGTTTGTGGTACTTTGTTATGGCAGCCCTAGAAATGAACACATAAGGGAATCTGGAATGGAATTTGGACTAACACTCATTCCAGACTTTCTTCCTGAGACCTTGAAAGTGAGACCTCGATGTGGGTGAAGTGCTTGTTTTCCAGGCAGTCTCTCCTTTCATCAAGTGCTGAGAAAACGGAGCCCAAACGGAGTGTGGCGGTTTTTGAAGTCAAGAATAGGCAACATCCACGAAGGCTTTTCTTCTGTTACCTGATTTCCATATTAGCTGATCTGGGAACTAGAATCACTTTTAGTTGGGAAAAACGGCTGCTCTTCCTAGAGATCTGAGCTGACTCAATAGAATAGCACTGAGAGGTTTGCTTCTGGCATGACAAGTGTTTACTGAGCAGCCAGGAGGGATGCCTGCCTGCCTCTACTTAGGGAAGAGAGTCTGGCAATGGTGTTCAACCTGTCACATTGGAAGTACCTGGGGAGCTTTAAAAATTACCAGTGTCTGGGTCCCACCCGCAAGGCACCGATTTAACTAGTGTGGCGTGCCGCCTGGCATCAGGAGCTTTAAAGCACCCCCAGGTGATTCTAATGTACAATCGGGGCTGAGAAGCACTGACAGAAGCACCTCTAGATTCCAGGCCCTTGGAAGGAATATTTCCAATGACTAAAGTAAATTAAGGAAAATTAGGAAATACACAAAATATATATCAAAGAGAGAGAAAAATATAAACAAAAGGCGACATTCAAGATGCAGTTAAACTCTGTAGTGAGCTTCTCCAATATTTAAACAATGCGGCAGCTGTTTTGGAAAGCATGGTCCCACCAAATGCAGCTCTGAGGTCCGTGGAGCGAGTTTGGATGGTTTTCTTTGTTGGAGCTCTCGGCACAATGCCTGGCACAGAGCAGTCTTCAAGGAACATTGGCCAATGTTTGTCTCTTTAAGTCAAAGAGAAAGCCATAGTTCAGATATTTCTTGGCAACCTCTTTTCTTCTCCCAAGAAGCCTGGATCATCTAAATTATCCCCCAAAGCTTTCTTCATTCTTAAGAAGGTGCATCGAATTGTTTTAAATTAAATAGTTAATGACCATCTGCTGAAGTTCCTGGATTCATTTTAGATGGGCTAAACTGGTGATTCAGAAAAGTTGGGCACTCTTATATGGCATGCGAGCACTACCCTGACTAATCCACATATACAGTTTAGGCCACTATATATATGGATTAGGCCAATTGAAGGGACTTTAATGTTTCATGCTTTAATTAATCCTAAGGGGCTGTCAGTGTGTAAGTTTGCTGGTGTGACATACTGCTGATCACCTTTGTGATTTATTTGCTGCCAACTTCTTAATCAGAAATAAAACATCCAATTATCCTATTGTTATTATAAGAAAATACAACACGTAATCGCAGCACTTTGGGAGGCTGAGGTGGGCAGATCACGAGGTCAGGAGTTCGAGACTACCCTGGCCAATATGGTGAAACCCCGTCTCTACTAAAAATACAAAAAAGAAAACAAAGCAAAACAAAAAACAAAAAACAAAAAAACAAAACTAGTGAGGCGTGGTGGTGCGCGCCTGTAGTCCCAGCTACTTGGGAGGCTGAGGCAGGAGAATCCCTTGAACCCAGGAGGCAGAGGTTGCAGTGAGCTGAGATTGTGCCACTGAACTCCAGCCTGGGCAATAGAGGGAGACGTCTCTAAAAAAAAAAAAAAAAAAAGAAAAAACAAGCCACTTATTATGTGGTTTTCAGGAATATCCGTTGGTAAGAAAGTGGGAATTGCCTATTCTTGTATGAACTATTAGGTGCTATGTGGACACAGTTTAAGGAAGGGATGAGTGTGGAGTGGAAACATCTACCACATTGAAGTAGGCGGCTGTGTTTCGAGCTTAATCTTTGTGATATAGTATCACTGCTAGCATATCTTTTTTGTTTCTGAGTAGGTATGTTTGACTCCAAATACTTGGTAAGGACCAGACAAGGGAGGTCAATTAGAGTTAAATGTGTTTGCCAAAGCTGATGGTAGCGACCGCTTGGGCTACTGGGTTGAAAATAGTCCTGAGGCCAAATCCACGTGTAGAGGGAAAGAGTACTAAGATTGATCAGCAATGTCTCAGAGCACACGGAGGAGAGAATGGAAGCAAGAATGCCAGGCAGTTATGATGATCTTCTTAGATCCTTTTTTTGGAAGACAAGAGCTCTTGGTTGGCCAGTTGGCCTTGTCCTAGTCAAAGGAAGTGCCACTTATTTTCTAAGCAACTATGTGCACCACGAAATTCAGTGTGTGGTGCAAAGCCAGGTGACCCTTGGCTAAAAGCCCCAATTGAAAGGTTCCCAAAGAAGGTGAAGAATTTAGTACAATCACTCTCTATGGCCACTTATTCTATTTTTATTCATTCATCATGCAGAATTTTTCTGTTTGTGAGGTATTTAAGAACATGGCACAAGAAGCCAAGCTGTTTCAAAGAATAATGGTCAATGTCCATTATCCATGTCCAGGCTTGTGATCACTGGCCCTTTAGAAAGTTGCGCATGACACTCCTGTTCCACCCCCTCTTATATCCCAGCACTCAGCAGCATGAGGCACGGTCAGCAGCAGCCCATACCACACCTTTGTGGGAATTTGAAAAACAGATTTCCTCTAGGTTATAGCCCCGTGGGAACACAGCTTGGCAAGCAGACCTGGGTTGGTTTTCATTTCCCACTCACCCCGTGACATGGGTCCTTGTGCATGCCACCACCATCAAGACCACATATGGCCACCTTGCCTTCATACTAAGAAATCTAATTTAATTCATGACCAATAGCCATCGCCCCCAAATAAATTACAATAACTTTGTGAAAAGCCTGTAGGAATAAACACAATTATATGCATTCATTATCATCATCCATTAAAAACCATAAGTACCAAAGGTCACAAATCCCTGATTTAGATATTTGGGAGTCCCAAGGCATCACGAGAATGAGTGATTGAAAATTTCATTGTATGTCATGAACAAAGCTGAACCCTGTACAGTCTAGTGGCCCAAAGTCCATATCAAACAGAAGCAAATGTTTGCTAAGCTGAATAGGCTAGTGAGTAATTCAAAGACGGTTGGAAGGAAATATCATAAACCTTTGTTCATGCAGAATGCAAAGGCCTGGCAAAAGGACGCTGAGTGAGCCAGGTTTGAATAGGCTGTTACTTTAATGAAAAAGTAATAGAGAATCTGGCCATCTGGAGGGTGTGGCAGTTACTTTGAAATGAAGCTCTAATTTGCATAAGCAAGTACTGAATGAGAGAATTTTGGATTCAGATGTCTGTGGAATGGCTCTGCTGGTTTGGAGCCTTAGGCAGGTGGGACATAGATTTTGGGACCGGTCATTTATTTTAATGTGCATCATATGGACGTGTGTGGGTGTGTGTTTGCATGTGTGTGTGTGTGTGTGTGTGTGTGCATGTGCGTGCACATGTGCATGTGATTTGGGTGATAGAGGCATTGAATTAGCCCACATTTATCCCCACTCATGGGCTAATCCTTCTTCTCTTCTCTCTTCCTAATTCCAGTTAATGGTGGCTCTATCATTCCCTTTGTCCTCTAAGCCAGAGATTCAGAAGTAATGCTAGATGCTTCCCTCTCCCTCACTTTAATCTGTTACTCATAACTTAAATTTGCGGCCGGGCATGGTGGCTCATGCCTGTAATTCCAGCACTTTGGGAGGCCGAGGTGGGTGGATTACCTGAGGTCAGGAGTTCGAGACTAGCCAGGCCAACATGGTGAAACCCCGCCTCTACTAAAAATACAAAAATTAGCTGGTGGTGGGTGCCTGTAATCCCAGCTACTCAGGAGGCTGAGGCAGGAGAATCTCTCGAACCCGGGAGGTGGAGGTTGCAGTGAGCTGAGATTGCCCCACCGCACTCCAGCCTGGGCAACAGAGCAAGACTTCCTCTCAAAAAAAAAAAAAAAAAAAGGCTTCCTGAATATTTCTTGGCTCTCTTCTCTTAATCCCCACTCCCACTTTCTAGTTCAAATCTCATTGCATATCATCTATACCATTGAAACAGCCTTCTAGCTGCTACCAATCTTTCCCACAGTAATTTATCCACTCCTTATCCATCTCTTTGGAAAGAGATGATCTTTCCAAATGATGGGTTTGATTGTACCTCTCCCATTCCTTTGTATGCACCAGACTCTGTTCTAGATCCTGAGGGTGTAGCAATGGCCCAAACAGTCAGGATTCCTGCCCACATGGAACTTAACTTGTTGTGGAGGGAGGGAAGGCAGACAGTAAACAAGATAAGGCAGTAAAACAGAAAGCATGTCAGAAGGGTGAGAGGTGCTTTGGAGAAACATAAAGCAAGAAAGGGGGTTAGGGAGTTCTGTCGCGGGAGTGGCTGTGATTTTAAATAGGGTGGTGAAGGAGGGCCTCGCTGAGAAGGGACATTTGATTAAAGTCTTCAAGGAGTTCGGAGAGTGAGCCTTGCTGATTTAAGGAGGAAGAGTGCAAAGGCCCCGAGGTCATAGCATGTATGGTCTCCACTTAAGGATGAGCAAGGAGGTTGGTATGTTTGGAGAAGGGGAGATGGGAAGCCAAGGTGAGAGACGTGAGGAGAGCCAGGTCACAGAGGGCCTTGGAAGCCAGTGTCAGACCTGAGTGAGATGGGAAATAGATTGGAAGTCTCTGAGAACAGAGTAGCCTGGTCTGGCTCATCTCATAATGAGGTCACTCTGGCTGCTGCGTTGGGAGTAGGGGGTAAAAGTGGAAGCAGACAGACCGCTGGAAGGGCTACTGCAGGAATCCAGGTGAGAGTTGATCATGATTTGGATGAGGTGGTGGTCCTGGAGGTGGAGAGGTGGTCAGATTTTTGACAACTTGAAGGTAAAGGTCACAGGATTTGTTGACGGTTTGAATGAAATAGATGAGAGGAGTCAAGGGTGACCACTTTGGCCTGAGGAACTGGAAGGATGAAGTTACAGTTCCTGAGATGACAAAGACTGGGAGGAATGAGTTTTAGGGACAGCTCATGAGTTCAGTTTTTTGTTTGCTTGTTTGTTTTTTGAGACGCAGTCTTGCTCTGTCACCTAGGCTGGAGTGCAGTGGCGTGATCTCGGTTCACTGAGACCTCTACCTCCCAGGTTCAAGCGATTCTCCTGCCTCAGCCTCCCGAGTAGCCGGGATTACAGGCATGTGCCACCACACCTGGCTGTTTTTTTGTATTTTTAGTAGAGATGGGGTTTCACCATGTTGGCCAGGCTAGTCTCAAACTCCTGACCTCAGGTGATCTACCCGCCTCGGCCTTCCAAAGCGCTGGGATTACAGGCGTGCGCCATCATGCCCGGCCGATGAGTTCCATTTTGAACACGTGAAGTCTGAGATGCCTTTAGAAATCCAAGTGGAAATGTCAGGCGAGCAGTTGGACGTACGTATCTGAAAATCAGGGGGGTGTATGTGTCAGATATATACATTTGGGAGTCAACAGCTTATAGATGGAATTTAAAAGCATGAAACAGAATGAGATCCCTGAGATAACAGGGGTAGATAGAGAAGATGTCCAAAGACTGAGCTTTGGGTAACTTCAAGATAAAGAGATCCAGAGAGGAGGAGGGACCAGCAAAGACTGGGAAAGAACAGGAGGAAAGGTTGGGGGAAAGCTAGCAGAGAGCCCTGGTAACCTAAAGCCAAAAAAAGAAGTGCTTAGAGGAGGAGGATGTCATTAACCAGGTCAAGGGCTGCTGATAGGTCTAGCAAGGTGGACACTGGAGAACTGACAAACGCAGTTAGCCAGAGGCAAAGAATGACCTTTGCAAAGCAGAGGCCATTGTTTTGATGGTGTTCCAGGGGTGAAAACGCAGTTGAAGTGAGTGTAGTAGAGAATGGGAGAATGGAAATTGCAAGGTGCCAGAATTCATAACGTTTTTAGGAGTTTTGCCATAAAGAGAGAGAAGTGAAGTGGTAGCTGGAGGGGGAAATGAGGTTGAAAGCTTTTTTGGTGAGTGGGGGACAGGAGAAATAATTGCCCGTGTTTATACGCAGTGGGGAGGTCCAGGAGAGAAGGGAGCATGGCTAGAGAGATGGGATTGAGCAGAGGAGTGCAGGAGCTGGCCTTTGCTGGGAGAGGGCAGGTTCTCTATAAAAGACTGGGAGATAAAAATCAGTAGGTTGATGTGATGGGGGTTCTTTTGGAAGGTCACAGCTGCCCAAAGACCCCTCAGCGGCTCCCCATGGTGCCCTGCATGACAGAGTTTATGGACCTCAGCTCCAGGTTCTATCTCCCTGCCCTCAACTCTTGCCCTTTCTTAACCCCTGCTGCCCCGTCCCAAGTCTGCATTTACACACGTGGTTGTGTGGAGCACTCTTGCTCTCTTTGTCCTGCCCAATTTTTAAGACCTAATGTCACCTCCTCTGTTCCTCTGGTTTCCCACCATAATCTGCTCAGATCTGCACTTTATCATAGCGCCTTATCACTTGTCATTTTTATTTACTCATTAGCCTTCCGTCCAGGTGATCTCCTTGAGGGCAGATGTTTTGCCTTCTTATTTGTCTGTATTCACAGCCAACCCCTCCCCCAGGACAGTGTCTGGCACAGGGAAGGAAATAAAAATTAGGTACCCAGGAAACCACAAGTGGTTCTAAGTATACTTTTTACGTAAACTTTTAAATCAAATTATAACATATTTATATATGTATAACCACATAATTTTAAGTGTATATCTCTATGTTTTCAAAGGAAACGTGTGTGGCCTATTCCCATAACAATAAACAGCACCTTACCAGCACCCTTGTCTCCTTCAGAAACTACCCCGACGAGACCTCCTGTCTTGACCTCTAATGTCATGGATTAGTTTTGTCTGGTTTTGAACTTTACATAAATGGAATCAAACAGGCTGTACTTTTTTTTCTTTTTTAGATGGAGTCTTGCTCTCTTGTCCAGGCTGGAGTGCAGTGGGGCGATCTCGGCTCACTGCAACCCCCGCCTCCTGGGTTCAAGTGATTCTCCTGCCTCAGCCTCCCAAGTAGCTGGGACTACAGGTGAGCACCACCACGCCCGGCTAATTTTTGTATTTTTAGTAGAGACGGGGTTTCACTGTGTTAGCCAGGATGGTCTCGATCTCCTGACCTTGTGATCCGTCCGCCTCGGCCTCCCAAAGTGCTGGGATTACAGGCGTGAGCCACCGCGCCCGGCCCAGGCTGTGCTCTTTTATGCCTATGTTGTTTCCTTCACAATTATGTTTCTGTGATTCATCCACTAGGTAGTGTACAGCACTGCTTGTTCATCTCAGTGCTGTGTGGAATTCTGTTGTGTAAGTACAGCACAATCTGTGTATGCACTCTCACGTTGCTTCACATTTCAGTGGTTTCTGGCTTTCATTTTTTACAAATAGCACTGCAATGAATGCTGCTGCACACGCTGGTGAGCTCGTGGACACTTTCCTGCTGGGTGAGGACCCGAACATGAAATTGCTGGGTCACGGATTCAAGTGCTACACATATTTTTGACCACGTTACTGTGACTCAGGAAGCCCAGGAACAGAATTCTAGGCACCAGAACCATACACGTTACAGCCTCTGAGCTTTATGGCCTCTGAGCCATTTGTCCAGCCACATCATTTGCAGATGAGATTCTGAGACTCAGCCTGGAAAAGCGACCGGGGAAAAGTCACACAAGTCAGAGGCAGAGCTGGGGTTTCCTCATTTTCAGGCCCGTATGGATTAAGACGGACGTTGGTCAAACACCTCCTAGTACTCACATGAAGAAGCTCTCCTTTCTGCTATAGAAATGATCACACACCATTCCAATCTGGATACCAAATGTCATTGTTTATTAAGTGTGTGCAGTGTGCCAGGCATACTGTGTCATATGTTTACATGTGTCATATATTTACATTACATATGATCTCTGGTTCTTACAACAACCCTTCAAGACAGGTCATATCAAGCCCATTTTTCAGACGGGAAAAAGAGCTCAGAGGGGATGATTAGCTTGTTCAGGTTTTCCAGTTTCCTTAGGAAGTGGCAGAGCTGGATCTGAACTCTGCTTGTGACTACTTGGGGGATGGAGGAGTGAACTCCTTTTTATCAGACCCTGGCTGCTTCGGCACCAGAAGAATGCTTCTTCCCCTTCAGGCCCTGGGGTTCCTCTAAAGAATAGAGACTCCCAGCTTTCCATGAGACAAAAAGCAGGCAATTCAACACGGCAAGCCCTTAATATACCTGCAGGTTTCTCTGTAAGGACTGATTTAGAAAGCGGGCTCACAGCCACTGCATTGATAGCAGTTTCTATTCTAAAACCTATGGAAATTGTGAACACTTGCCCCCAGAAACTCTCCCAGAAACCTTTAGGACAGTTGAGGCTGTGTTCAGAAACTAATTGCACCCATATCTGAGGAGCTACCACATGAGCTTCATTATTCACAGAATCTTTATAGAGAGCTACCTTACCTCCCTGTCCCTGTCCCATATCCTTGATGAGAGTTAAAAAAAAAACTGAGAAAAAGATAAATGACAACCACTGACATGTGTCAGGTATTACTTATAATTCCTGACAATATATACTTAATTCTATATTATATACTTAATTCTATATTATATACTTAATTCTATATTATATACTTAATTCTATATTATATACTTAATTCTATAATACTTATGTTGTGTCATATACTGATGAATCACTCTTTTTTTTCTTTTTATGAGACAGGGTCTTGCTCTATCACCCAGGTTGAAGTGCAATGGCAGGATCTTGCAATCTCAGCTTACTGCAAGCTCAGCCTTCCAGGCCCAAGTGATCCTCCCACCTTACCCTCCCAAGTAATTGGGACTACAGGCATGTGCCACCATGCCCGGATAGTGTGTGTGTGTGTGTGTGTGTGTGTGTGTGTGTATGTGTATAGAGATGGGGTTTTTCACCACGTTGCCCAGGCTGGTCTTGAACTCCTGGGCTCAGGCAGTCTGCCTGCCTTGGCTTCCCAACAGTAGCTGCCATCCCGGCTCACTGCAACCTCTGCCTCCTGAGTTCAAGTGATTCTCCTGCTCATCCTGCTCAGCCTCCTGAGTAGCTGGGATTGTAGATGCGTGCCATCATGCCCGGCTAATTTTTGTATTTCTAGTAGAGACGGGGCTTTGCCATGCTTGCTGAGCTGGTCCTGAACTCAGGTGAGACGCCCATTCGGCCTCCCAAAGCGCTGGGATTACAGGTGTGGGCAACCGCACCCAGCCCCAAATTGCTCTTAAATGAATTATCTCAGTTCCCAAATCACTCTTAAATGAATTCTCTCAGTCCATTCCCCCAACAATGCTTTAAGGTAGGTAGTATTATCGTCTTCCTTTTACAGATGAGAAAACAATACCTACAGTGGTGAAACAGCTTGCCCAAGGGCACACAGTAAGTGAATGGGCTGCGGCTTGACCAAGCGCCTGCACAGCAGCCTTGCTCTCTTTATTCTTATTGGTTGTCGTGGTGCACAGGGCTAAGCACTTGGTAGGTGCACCAAAAATGCTTGTTTACTAATTGATACCTTCCTTCCACTAAGGTGTTAAGTGTTGCTCTCCTCTACTTTACAGATGGAAAGTCAGTGTATCACCAAGTGATCCATCTCTGTGGGAATAAAAAGTATCTGTTAATTCCAGCCTCTGCACTTTGCATTAACTAAAGAGCGTCTGCGAGACTGGGAGACTGGCGCATTAGCAGGTGACTCTGTGGGCTATGAGCCTACAAGGACAGCTGCTTTACTTAGATTTATTGACAGGGAAATGTGAAAGGCACCTAAAAGTCGGCTGACTTATCTCTTTTCCCTTCCAAACTCTCTCTGCTATGTGAATGGTCTCTGGTCTCCTGTATGGGGTGGGGGTGGGGTGAGGGAAAAGGGGAGAGGAGTAAGGGGAAGTAGAGGGAGAGGGATTGAGACTATAGTGGGTTTTTTGTTTCAAGGTGGTCCATTGCACACAGCCAAGAACTTCTCGGCTTTAAAAATTCCCTCTAATTCTTGCCAACATCTGAAATGAAATGGTAGAGGTATGAAAATAAAAAAAAAGCAAACAAACCATTTTCCAAAGTCATGTTTAACGAGAGTAAGCCTGGGAACAAACACTTGAGGGTTTGGTGTTTTTGTTTTTGTTTTTTAAAATTGTTTTGTGCTGCTTTTCACTTGGAACATATCACTTTATCACAAGGGACATACACATCAATCAGCTTGGTAATGAGGTTACCCCAGAGAGCAGCTGGGGCACCCTGATAGTACAGTCCTGGTTTGGGCAGTAATTAACTACATGACTTGGGGTAGTGACTTAACTTATCGGCATCTGAGTGCCCATCCATGTAAAAGCTATGTGGCTACTGTCAGACGTGAGGGATGAAGATGGGTGAGTGTTTGGTGTGTGTGGAGAGAAGAGTAGGTGGAGGCATTGCAATATTGTAGATTTATTGTCACCTCCTACCCACAGCGATCCTGTAGAAATTTTGCAACAGAGATTTGCAACCTTTTTGGAGGAGAAACTATTTTCAGTTTCCCCTAGTATGTGGTAGGAATTCAGTCATTCCTCTGATTAAAATCTAAGTGGCTACCACTTTCATGATAAAGTCCGCATTTCTGTCTTTTTTTTTTTTTTTAGTGGAGGTTTAATAGGCAAAAGAAAAACAAAGAAAGAGAAAGGAAAACAGCTCTCTCTAGTGAGCTAGAGGGGACTTCCTAGAGGAAAGACCGGCTGGTGGTGGATGTGCCGGATTTTATAGTCAGGCTTGAGGAGGTGGTGTCTGATTTACATAGGGCCCACAGATTGGTTCAATCAGGTATGATGTTTACAAACTGTGCGGGGAAGCCTGGCCACCCCACCCTAATCTCATTATGCAAATGAACTTTCCCCTTGGCCGGTGCCATCTTGTCTGCTCCTTACTGTACACGTGACTGGCAGAGAAGGGAAGAGGGAGCTGCCATCTTGAACATGATTGGCACAACTGACAGCATCTGTGTCTGCAGCTCGATTTTTATAGGCTGCTCTGTGTTAGAAAGAAAAATAATTCGGGGCTGCTTTTCATCAAAAGGAAAATCTTGCCAAGGACTTCCATACCCTCACTATCTGCCTAAGTAATTTCTTCTTAACTCCTGTATCATTCCGCCCTCTGGAGTGGTAACCCTAACTGTTGTTAGGGGGTGTTGGATAAACGCTCTTTCTGGCTACTTCTTGCTGAAAAGCGGCATTGTGTGGGGAACAGCAGCTAGGGCTCCTCCTGGGGTTGATTTAAGGGTCCTCGGAAAAAAGGTGTGTCCATGCGTGGTTCTGTCTGAAGCAGCGTTTGGAGTTTGGCTGCTGTCAGCCGTTCTGATGGGTTCTAACACTGGTTTGCCTCCACTAGATGTTGCGTTTCGATGAATGTTGTACCTTGGTATCCCGGACCAGGTCCCCGATATGAAGCAGCTGTTGTCTGGGGTAAACACCTGGGGTTTGTTGTCTTGCACCAGGAACATTTAGGACACGGACACACATGAGGAGTTTAGGAGCAGAGGTTTAATAGGCAAAGGAAAGAGAAAGGAGAAAGGAAAACAGCTCTCTCTCTAGTGAGAGAGAGGGGACTTCCAAGAGGAAAACACCCAAAGTCCAAATTTCTTTAACCTGCCCAACAGGGATTAAAGACAATACCACTTTAGGCATGTTTTAATTTTTTGTGTGTGTTCAGGCTTTATGTACAAGTTACCTGGATCAAATTAATTCAGCTAAAAGAGTTTTTATGAGCTCAATTAGATGGAACTTGTCTTAAAATGCCCGAGGATCATCTAGATTGGGAGGTGATCCTCTGAAGCGCAGATTATTACATGACAGGTGCTGGGTTGAAGTTTTGCCCCCAAAGGACTCCCAATCTATAGCTCCAGGAGAGCTATACTTTTATTCTCAAGCCTATTTGATGTGCATGAATGCAAAGAAGATGCCCTTGCAGTGCTGGCGGGGTGACTTCATTAGAAGAGTTTGTCATCTCTGCACCTTGCTCTGCACTCCCATGACCTCTCATGGGGTGCTCGCAGCAAAGAGATCTTTCAAGCAGGAAAGATCTTGCTGTGAATTCACCTTGCTGTGAATGTCAGGCTCTTGGATTGAGTACCTAAAGAAGCCCCTGACCCTGACTCTCATCTCCAGAGCCTGGGATCCCTGGCAGTCTGCCAGGCTTCTTGGAGGTTAATTTCTGCAAGAGTGAACATACATACAATCAATTCCCAACAAGGAGACTGTTCCTGTGGCACATGGAACATGTTGTATGGGGAAGTGCAAATGTCAAGAGCCTCTGAATTGTTGAGAGAAAATGTCTTGTTCAGAGAGCGACTGGAATCCGATTCCCATCTGATTCTCTCGCATTACTCTGTTTTCTCTCTTTTGCATTTAAGTGTTTAGAAATAAAAGTATGCAAATATGAGACATGGGCTGCTACTGTGGAAACAAAGTGGGATAATTATTACTTGGTATTCTGAGCAAAAGAAGGCTAGACAGTTTAATTCTAGAAATCTAAGTTTGGAAATTAGAAGGAATGAAAGTTAAATGGGGAAGAATATATCCTAGGATAAAAAGATCCCCAAAGTTAATGTGCCCAAGATGTCCTTATTTATTTTTTAACACAATTAACAGTTGCAAATAATTTATTTTAAGAGACTGCTGATAGTAACTTGTTAACCTGTAGACTATCCATCATGTCCTTGGAACACCTGAGGTGGGTTATGCCCACTTTCTGGTGATTTCGAGAGGGAATGGAAAATTTCAGTCGCCGGTTTAAGTAATGGAACCAAGAATTAAATTGCAAATGACAAAGTATTCCCTTGGCCTGTAGCTTTGAAAGTCACTTTCCAGTACAAATGTTGCAACAACAAAGGGAGCAAGATAACTTGTTTCTTTAGGGGTATTTATTCTCACCTCCCGTTCTGCCATTTCACTGCTATTTCCAAGGTCTGTTTGGGAGAGGAGAAGCCTGAAATGAATACACTCAACAACAGAAAAACCACAGACTGTTCGAACTGGGAGACCAAAGAGACCAGCCTCATCAGTGTCTGGCAAGGATTCCGAGTCCCCAGAGGAAAAGGGACTTGCTTAAAGTCATAGAACTGGTATGAATGGGGAATGGGGAAAGACTCAGGGAGAATGTTCCAGACAGAGGGAATACTTGTGCAAAGTCTCCAAACCTGGGAGGTGTTTGGTATGTTTAAGAACCCAGAAGAAAGCCATGTGTGGCTGGAGCACAGGGGCTGGGCAGAAGAGGAAGCTGGAGAGGAAGCCCCAGCTGGACCACAGGAGGACATCTGCTATTTATTTATGTATTTATTTGAGACAGAGTCTCGCACTGTCACCCAGGCTGGAGTGCAGTGGCGTGATCTCGGCTCACTGCAACCTCCCCCGCCCGGGTTCAAGCAATTCTCCTGCCTCAGCCTCCTGAGTAGCTAGGATTACAGGTGTGTGCCACCACGCCTGGCTAATTTTTGTATTTTTCATAGAGATGGCGTTTTACCATGTTGGCCAGGCTGGTCTCAAACTCCTGACCTCGTGATTTGCCTGCCTCAGCCTCCCAAAGTGCTGGGATTGCAGGCATGAGCCACCGCTGAAAGAGATGGGATAAAAAAGATATTCCATGCAAATGGAAACCAAAAGAGAGCAGCAGTAGCTGTATCATTACCAGATAAGATAGACTTTATGTCAAAAACTGTCACAAGAAACAAAGGTTATTCTATAATGATAAAGGCTTCAATTCATCAAGAAGCTGTAACAATTGCAAATATATATACACCCAACATCAGAGCACTGAAATATAAAAAGTGGATATTAACAGATCTGAAGGGAGAAATAGACAGCAATACAATAATTGTAGGGTACTTCAATATCACACTTTCAACAATGGATAGATCTTCCAGACATGAAATCAATAAGGAAACATTGGACTTGAACAGCACTGTAGACCAGACAGACCTAACTGACATCCTGGCATACCTTGGGGATATTTGGGTTCGGTTCTGACCACTGTAATAAAACAAATATCACAATAAAGCAAGTCATGAATTTTTTGGTTTTCAAGTGCATATAAAAAGTTATGTTTACACTACCCTGTAGTTTATTATGTGTGCAATAGCAATACATCTTTTAAAAATGTACATTATTTATTTTAAAATCCTTTATTGCTAAAAAAATGATAGTGATCATCTGAGCCGTCAGCAAGTTATAATCTTTTTGCTGGTGGGGGTTCTTGCCTTGATGTTGATGGCTGCTGACTGATCAAGGTGATGGTTGCTGAAGTTGAGATGGCTGTGGCAATTTCTTAAAATAAGATAACGTTGAAGTTTGCAACATCGATATTGACTCTTCCTTTTATGAAAGATTTTTCTATAGCATGTGATGCTATTGGTAGCATTTTATCCACATTACGACTTCTTTCAAAATTGAGTCAATCCTTTCAGACACTATCACTGCTTTATCAGCTAAGTTTATATAATATTCTAAATTGTTTGTTGTCATTTCAACAAAGAATCCTTAGCAGGAGTAGGTTGTATCTCAAGAAACCATTTCTTGGCTGGGTACAGTGGCTCACGCCTGTAATCCCAACACTTTGGTAGGCCGTGGTGGGCGGATCATGAAGTCAGGAGACTGGGACCATCCTGGCCAACATGGTGAAACCCTGTCTCTACTAAAATACAAAAAATTAACCAGGTGTGGTGGTGCATGCCTGTAGTGTCCCAGCTACTCAGGAGGATGAGGCAGGGGAATTGCTTGAACCCAGGAAGCGGAGATTGCAGTGAGCTGAGATCACGCCACTGCACTCCAGCCTGGAGACAGAGCAAGACTCTGTCTCAAAAAAAAAAAAAAAAAAACCCAAAGAAAAGGAAAAAAAGAAAAAAGACACCATTTATTTGCTCACCCATAAGAAGCAACTCCCTGGGCTGGGTGCAGTGGCTCACATCTGTAATCCCAGCACTTTGGGAGGCCAAGGCAGGTGGATCATGAGGTCAGGAGATCGAGACCATTCTGACTAATACGGTGAAACCCTGTCCCCTACTAAAAATACAAAAAATTAGCCAGGCGTGGTGATGGGCACCTGTAGTCCCAGCTACTCGGGAGGCTGAGGCAGGAGAATGGGGCGTGAACCTGGGAGGCAGAGGTTGCAGTGAGCCAAGATTGTGCCACTGCTCTACAGCCTGGGCGACAGAGAGAGACTCTGTCTCAAAAAAAAAAAGAAGCAACTCCGAGCATCACTTCTATAATAAGTCTAGTTATCTTGTTATTTATTTGTACCTCATCTGCAGGACTTCCTCCACCCAAGTCTTGATGCCTTCAAAGTCATCCATGAAGGTTGGAACCAACTTCTTCAAAATTGGTTGTTAATGTTAGTATTTCAGCCTCCTCCCGTGAATCACTAATGTTCTTAATGGCATCTAGAATGGTGAACCCTTTCCAGAAGGTTTTCAATTTACTTTGCCCAGATCCACCAGATGTGTCATTGTCTATGAGAGCTATGGCCTTACAAAAGCTGCTTTTCTTTTCTATAGTGTTATAAGCATAACACTATAGAAATCATCAAATCCAGCTATATACATATAGCTGGGCCTTGTTTTTAATCCAATGTGCCCCTCTGTCTTTTGATTGGAAAATTTAATCCATTTACATTTAAAGTGATTATTGATTTTTAAGAATTATTATTGCTATTTTGGTAATTGTTTTCTAATTTGTAGATCCTTTGTTCCTTTCTTCTTCTGTTGCTGTCTTCCTTTGGGATTTGATGTTTTCTATAGTGGTATTGATTTCTTTCTCTTTCTGTTTTGTGTATTTAGTGTAGGTTTTTGCTTTGCAGTTACCATGAGGCTTACCTAAAACATCTTATGGTTGTAACAGTCTATTTTCAGCTGGTGACAACTTAACTTTTGTGACGCACAAAAACACTACTTTTAATCGTCCTCCCACTTTATGCTTTTGGTGTCACAATTTACATATTTTCATATTGTGTATCCATTAACAAATTATTGTAGCTATAGTTATTATTAATGTTTTTGTCTTTTCCTACCTCTTTCTAAAGCCTCTCTAATGTCTCCTCATTTCCCAAATTATGGGCCTTTGCAATTCCTACCCCTCTTCTGACCGTTGGCATCACCCTGTCTAGACTATGAGCTCGTGGAAAGCAGGGGCTGAGTCTCCTTTGTGCTTGGCCCATGGAAGGTGCTTGATCAAAGTTTATTCCTTTATCCTTGTTTTTGTCTTGGGAACCTTTCCTGCTTCAGCCTATCCTCATTTTTGGCACAAATGATTAGAACTGCAAGAACGTCTCACTGGTTCACCTGCCTCTTTGTCTCCTGAAGGACACTAGGGTTCGGAGAGCCAATGGTCCAATCAAGTGGCCAGGCCTGTGTCCTCGCTTCCTTACCCCTCAGTGGGCACACTGCCCTCTCTTCCTTACCCCTCAGTGGGCACACTGCCTTCTCTTCCTTACCCCTCAGTGGGCACACAGCCTCTGCCTCGGGATGCTCCTTCTGCTTTGGCTTCCTTTGCTTTGGCTTCTGCTGATTCTGTCCTTTTTCTCCAGCTTCTGCTGCAGTGGTCAGGTCTGCTGTTCTGCTGCAGTGGTTTGGTCTGCTGTCCTGCTGCAGTGGTCAGGTCTGCTGTTCTGCTGCAGTGGTTGGGTCTGCTGTTCTGCTGCAGTGGTTTGGTCTGCTGTCCTGCTGCAGTGGTCGGGTCTGCTGTTCTGCTGCAGTGGTTGGGTCTGCTGTTCTGCTGCAGTGGTTTGGTCTGCTGTCCTGCTGCAGTGGTCGGGTCTGTTGTTCTGCTGCAGTGGTCGGGTCTGCTGTCCTGCTGCAGTGGTCGGGTCTGTTGTTCTGCTGCAGTGGTCGGGTCTGCTGTCCTGCTGCAGTGGTCGGGTCTGTTGTTCTGCTGCAGTGGTTTGGTCTGCTGTCCTGCTGCAGTGGTTGGGTCTGCTGTTCTGTGTTCTGCTGCAGTGGTCAGGTCTGCTGTTCTGCTGCAGTGGTCGGGTCTGCTGTTCTGCTCTCTCTCCTCTTGTGTCTGCTGCTTTGCATTGGCTTCAGCTTCTGCTTTCTTCTGCCTTGTGCTTTGGCTTCTGCCTTTTCTGCTTCTGCTTTTTTCTCAGCTGCTTTTTCTGTTTCTGCTTCTCATCCTCCCTCTACTACGACTTCCCCAACCCAGTCTTGCTCTTCCGCCCTCTCTTCCCCCTTCTTCTGCTTCCCATGCTTCTTCTACTGCTGTCTCTGCTGGTGCTTCTTCTTAGCTGTTGCTTCTCTCTTCTGCTTCTCTTTCCTCCTGTGCTTGCTGCTTCTGCCTCTGCTTTTCCTGCTGGTGCTTCTTCCGCAACATATTCATCTACTTCTCCTTCTGCTTTTTCTTCCTTTTCCTCCTCCTCTTGCGCTTTTCCTCCTCCTCCTCCTGCCTTTTCTGCTGCTTCTCTTCGTTCTGCTGCTGCTACTTTGGCTTGTTTCCATTTCTCTGCTCTGACTTTTGCTTTTGCTGCTTCTCCTTCTGCCGCAGCTTCTCCTTCCTCCACTGTGACTATGTCTCCCTCTTCCCTCCCCACCCTGCCTTTCTCTTCCCTCCTCTTCTTTCTCCCCTTCCTTTTCTCCCCCTGCTCTTCTTCTTCAGCTCCTGCTTCTTCTATTTTTGCTCCTTCTGCTTCTTCTCTTGCTGTTCTTGTTTCTCCTTCCAGGGCTACAACGTCTACCTCTCTTCCTCTTCCTTTCTCAGTTTCTCGCTCTTCCTCTGCATCTGCGTGTGTCTGTGTGTGCAGCTTCTGCTTTCTGAGCATCTACTTCTGCTTTGCATGTTTCTGCCACTTCTCCTTCTGCCTTTCCTGCTGCTTCTGCTGCTTCCATGCCCACTTCTTCTTTTCTGCCTCTGCCTCAGCGGCTGCTGCTGTTGCTACGCCTTCCTTCTTTTTTCCTTCCTCCTCTTCCTCTTCCTTCATCTTCCTCCTCTTCTGTGGCCTTTGCTTCTGGTTCTGCTTTTTCTGCTCCCTTTCCTTCTCCTCCTGCTCTGTCTTCTCCTCCTCCTGTCTTCTTCTTCTCTTCCTCCTGTTTTCTCCTCCTTCTTGTCTTCCTCCTCCTGCTGCTCAGTTTTGAACATGCTGAATTTAAGGTGCCTGTGAAACATTTACTTATACCTTCTCTAGGGCTTTCCAGTGTTCTTTAAGAGCTTCAAAATTTCCACCAACTTGGGACTTGCTGGCTAACCTTCAGAACAGTCTCTTTTAGTAGGTAGCAGATAATAACAAGACTTCACAAAGGAGCAGTACTCTACAATTAACCCAGTATTTACAAACCCATTATTTTATTAGTAGAACAGGGAAACTGAGGCTCAGAGAAATTCCCATACTTTGCAAGGCTGCATAGAAATAAGTGAAGCTTTTATAAGAACCTAGAGCCCCTTTTCCCAGGGTTTGCCATAGGGCCTTACTTTTTAAAAATTTGTTATTTTAATAGACTTTATCTTTTTAGAAGCAGCTATAGGTTGACAGCAAAATTGAGAGGGAAGTACACAAAGTCCCAACAGGACCTTATGTTTTTACAGAGCTTAACAAGTCCCTTTGTATCCATGATATTTCATCTGTTTAGGAATCACTTGAGAGGATGTCAGCTCAGAGAGGGAAGGGATTCAGTTATGCCCACACAGCAAGGCAATGCCACCTCACTGGGGTGAGGGCCCCTAGCCCTTGTCCAAGGGCTCAGGAAGGACCAGTGCCATTCAGAAAAGTAGTGAGGCAGTGAGTGGTAGGTGTGGGCATTGAGCCAGCTTCTCTTAGTATGTCACCAGTCCCTCCCACTCACATCCCGGCATGACAGAGTCATCCAGATCTGGTTCTCTGAGTTTTTCCATCCTTAAGGAAAATTCTAGTGACCTAAATCTGGGCCAGAAAACCAATAAACACAGGAGTTGCTTTTTAAGAAAAACTCAGTTGATAGGCTGAAAGTGCCACGAGGCCACAGGACAATTAGAGTATGCTGGGCTCCAAATGCTGAGCAGATGCCATCCTGGTTGGGAGCCAGGCCCTGGGAATAGAAACACCAGCCCTCTGTGCCAGCCCTGGCAGGGCCCTGGGAGGCAGCTGGTCTCCAGCCAGTTGCTCCCCTCTGTTGCCAGCACTGCACAGGCCCCAGGGGAATGAAAATTGAATTTGGCAACATTCACATTCTTGTCTTTGGAGAGTGGGTGAGAGTTGCACCCTGGGAAGTAGATTATCAGCCAGCCCCATGAGGGGAGGGCTCACGTTCCTTTACTCGCCATCATGTCTCCAGGGTCAAAATCAGTGCCTAGCATATAACAGGTGCTCAGAAATGTTTGTTACTGACTTTCTACACACTGAAGACAGGGAAGAGAGCTTTCACCACTTTCTAAGGTTTCCAATTCCCAGATCTTTATGTTTGTAGGACTCTAGATGGCTTCTGATTAAGTACCTATTGTTGAGGGGGACTGTGGGGAGTGGTTGTCCAAATAACAAGAGAATGGCTTCCACAGTCAGGTTCCATTTTAGAGGAGGCTCAGGGTGGAAGTAGTTTGAAAGGGAAGAGGCAGCCCGGCTGAGTCTTGGGTCTTGCAGGAAGGGAGGAAAGGGGATGCCAGAGAGATGTCTTGGGCATGGGAAGAGAGCCTAGGGCTTAACTATAGAAGGGCCTGTGGACATCCTCTTGCTAGTTGTCCATTCACCAAGCATCTGTCTGTGGGCCTCTTCTTCGTGATGGGCTCTCCTGGGAAAGTACTGCATCTCTGTAGAGACAGTGCTCCTTTCAGAGTAAGTGCTTTGAAGGGTGTGCTTAGAAGACATACCTTGCAATCTGGAGTGTAGATGGCCAAAGACACAAAGAGCCCCTGTGCACAGCCTCCCTGAACAGGGCAGCCCCACCCTAGAGGCTCCACTGGGGTCACTTCTGCCTACAAATAAGGACATGCTGCGAAACATGCTGACCAGTGCCTGCAGTGTGGGGCAGAGAAAGTAGCAGATGGTTCAGGAAGACAGGAGGAAGCCTGTGGAGGGGGCAGCACCAGAGCTGGCCCTTGAAGTGTGTGGCAGACTTGGCCATAGAAGGGCAGCATAATCAAAGGCGAAGAATCAGGAGTGTTGTGTGAGTCACAAGTTATCTTGTTTGGCTTGAGGCTCAAGGAAGTGGGAGCTGAGGTTGGAAATGTAAACCTAGGCCAGGCAGAGCACCATGGCTCACACCTGCAATCCCAGCACTTTGGGAGGCTGAGGCAAGAGAATCGCTTAAAGATGGAGTTTGAGACCAGCCTGTGCAACAAAGCAAGACCCCATCTCTAAAAAAGTTTTTTAAAAATTAGCCTGGTGCAGTGGCATACACCTATAGTCTCAGTTACTCGGGAGGCTGAGGCAGAAGGATGGCTTGAGCCCATGAGCCCAGGCATTCAAGGTTACAGTGAACTATGATTACACCACAGCACTCCATCCTGGATGACAGGACAAGCCCTGTCTCTATAAACAGATAAACCAGCCAGGCACGGTGGCTCACGTCTGTAATTCCAGCACTTTGGGAGGCAGAGGTGGGTGGATCACGAGGTCAGGAGATAGAGACCATCCTGGCCAACATGGTGAAACTCTGTCTCCACTAAAAATACAAAAAAAAAAAATTAGCTGGGCGTGGTGGCACGTGCCTGTAATCCCAGCTACTTGGGAGGCTGAGGCAGGAGAATAGCTTGAACCAGGGAGTCGGAGGTTGCAGTGAGCCCAGATCACGCCGCTGCACTCCAGCCTGGCGACAGAGTGAGACTCGGTCTCCAAAAAAACAAACAAACCAGTAAACAAGGTCAGAGATGTATGTGTCCTCCCCACGTCCCTCCCCTTTTTTTGACTTCTGGTGAAGAAAATTAGAGGATTAAGTTAATCAGATCCTGCAGTTCATGACATATTATCATCATTGGTCCCTACACATTCCCTCTCTTGATTTGCTTATGTATTCTCATTTCCCCATCCATAGCGGGATGGCTTGCTTCTAATACATTTGCCATCCTTCTTGGTGTTTGTGCATGTTCTTATATAAGTGATATTGGTGCCTAGTTCTTAGGATGCATGTTGCTTTAATGTATGTAAATGATTTGGGATTTCGTATATGTTATTCTGCTGCTGGCTTTTTTATTTGGCACTAGGATTTTAAGATTCATTCATACTACCAAGTGTGCGTACAGGCAATGACTTCTAAGGGCTGTGTAGTACCACTGAAGTACACCCACTACATCCTGTCCACGCCCAGGGGTGGACATCCATGTCGCCCACAAGTGGTTCCTTCGCAAAGGAGCGCCATGTTGAGAGCTGATTTTTAGGCAGGCTGGTGGCCTGACAGGGCTGACGCGTGATCACCAGTCAATGAGACACTGGTGAGCCCAGCTTGGATGTGTCCAGCTTGAGTTAAGTGGCTGTGACTTCAGGTACTTAAGGGACCTGCACGGCCTCTTACAGGCGGTCTGCATTCTTGGTAACGCGTAATGTAGTGACTCATGGGACAAATATTAGGTCTCGGTCCTATCTCGGTCCTAGCTTTGAAAGGACAATGTGTTTTTGATGCATAAGAGGAAGTTTAGGAAGCAGCCCAGGAGGTCTGTTTTCCCGAAGGTTGGGCTGTGAGTAAACGTGGTCTTTGGTGTGATGCAGGGAAAGGGCGGGGGAGGGGTGGCACATACCCACAGCAATCCGGGGGAATGGCATTGAACTGGAAAAGTATGTGTGTGCATGTAAGTGTGAGTGTGAGCATGAGCATGAGTGTGTGTGTGCCAGAGTGTGTGAGAGTGTGACTAGTCCGGAAGGGCAGGACATGGAGGTGGCATAGGGACAGGGTGTGGTTATGAGACTGTCTTCTTTCTCTCTTTTACCCATCCAACCTTGCCACGACTTAGCCTGCTGCTGGATCCCCTCTGAAGCTTCTCACTGAGGAGCCACAGTAAACTGTTATTCTTCATTTAACTGGGTTGGTTCCTGTGTATGCTTCCTGTATTTCTGGAGAATTTGTTTTCAATTTAGGGAGACAGTCCCTCTCTAAAAGAGCCCAGCAGCGCCACTGTCTGCACAGCACATCTGTCCATCTGAGCACATAAAGAGGCCGGGTGTGGTGGCTCAAGCCTGTAATCCCAGCACTTTGGGAGGCCGAGGTGGGTGGATCATGAGGTCAGGAGTTCGAGACCAGCCTGGACAACATGGCAAAACCCTGTCTCAACTAAAAATACAAAAAATTAGCTGGGTGTGGTGGCGGGTGCCTGTAATCCCAGCTACTCAGGAGGCTGAGGCAGGAGAATTGCTTGAACCCGGGAGGCAGAGGTTGCAGTGAGCCAAGATCATGCCACTGCACTCCAGCCTGGGCGGTAGAGGGAGACTCCATCTCAAAAGAAAAAAAAATAATAATAATAATAAAAAAAGAAGGTCTTGCAAAGGCACTCAAGCGGCCGAGGATGCGGTTTTACTTCTCAATGTGCGCCTTTCAGTCTGGCCAAGGCTTGGAGGGGGCAGGCAGGGGAAAGGGCATCAATGTGACGCAGTCCTAGGATCCCAGGCATTTCCTCTCCACCTCCAAGACCCACAGATGACGTCTCCAAGGCAGGTTGCAGACTGGATCCAACAGAGGTCCTGGGAATCTCTACGTCACCTCTATTAATTATTTCCATGCATGTCACATCCCTTGGAAAACCCTGTCAGTAAAAGAATGAGCGTGGTTCCTCAGTTTCCTCCACGTGGAATGCAGCTACTTCCACAGTGACATCAGCATTGGAGATGCCTGCAGCTCTGGGGCTGGCAGTTCCCCGAGGGTGGGGCCCATGCCCATCCTGTTCACCGCTGGACCACAGCATCTAACACAATGCCTGGCATATAGCATAAAATATAAATTCAATATGAATTGAGCAATATCTGAAATTAAGTGGCAGGGACCAGAGAAAGAATCTGATTTTACAGGGAAAACGAGATTAAGAGAGTTGAAGGAGGAGTTTCTCAATTTTATTATTGAAAGTTTCTGGTAAATTATTTGATATGACGCTTTGACAGGACACCCTTAAGTTATGGGCAGCTTTGATTGCTAGAATGTTCTTCTTTAGAAGCAAGCAAACACTCCTTGATGGAATACCCGCTGGATGTTCTGCTCTGGATGAAGCCTCAGGGCTACTATATATACAGTATAATATATAGTTATATATCATATATTTAACATATATTATATATATTAATATATATATTTATATATATATATATTTAGAGGCAAGTTCTTGCTCTGTCATTCAGGGTGGAGTGCAGTGGCATGATCCTAGCTTGCTGCAGCCTTGAACTCCTGATCTCAAGTAATCCTCCCACCTCAGGCTCCTGAGCAGCTGGGACTATAGGTGCACACCACTATGCCCAGCAACTTTTTTTTTTTAGAGATGGGGTCTTGCAAGCGATGCTTGCACCTTGACCTCCCAAAGTGCTGGGATCACAGGTGTGAGCCACCCTGCCTGACCCAGAGCTAATATTTTGGAGCATCTTCTCCGAGCTGGGCATTGTTTTAGGTGCCCTACTTGCATTACCTTATTTAATTCTTATTGCAGTCCTTTGAAATAAATCCCCAGTTAGCAGAAAAGGAATCTAAAGTTTAGAAGGGCAAATGCTTTAAGCAAAGTAAATGGCCCCGCTTTCAGCTGGGGAAGCCGCTGAGAGGACATATTGCATTTAGAGGAGAATGAGAGATGCCCTTCAGACTTTCGGCCCTTCACTTTTAGATCAATTCCACTCTTTACAGGAGATTTACATTTTATTCTTAGTGCTTTTCTGAAAGTCCCAACTATTTTTAAATTTTTTATAGTTAGAATATAAATTAATGTATATAAAAATAAAATGGAATTTTAAACAGAAAGCTGGCTTGAAGATTTTGTAATGAGCTTACTATTTGAATAATGACACAGAATTCATGTTAACACAAACAATGCACCTTAAAGTAAAACCCATTGACAGAGGTTGCAAGTGAAAGACTGTGAAGTGATGCATATAGTTGCTATATTTAAGCTATTAAGGGCTCAAGGGTATTCTTTTGGCTTTAGGATTGCCTTGGAAAGAAATCAAACTCAGAAACAGACAAGCCAAGCCCACTGTATTCTTGCAGACACCTTCAGGTGATGGGAAGGGCCGCCCACTCTTGCAGGTCCTCCTTGGCTGATGCAGGCTTTCCTTCGCCCTCCCTAGGATGGCCTCTGAGGCCCTCTACCTTCCACTTCCCTCTGTTCTCTCCATTGCTCAAGATTTCTCACCTAAGAGGCCTTTTTTCCCCTGACATGACCAGGCTATTCGTATTCCTGGCTCAGAGCCTTTGCACTTGCTGTTGCCTGTTCTTGGGACTCCTCTTCCCCAGATCTTTACATGGCTGACTCCCTGTCTTCATTAAGGTTCCGGTTCTGGCATCCCATTCTCAGGAAGCCTTGCCTGATGATCCTCGCTGAAGAGGTGCCTTTCTGCCTCCCTGCTCTAGCTATCCTGGCCACTCTGTATCCCATAACAGAATATGACTCCGTTCTATTGTCTTGATAACACTTGTCATATGTCAAATGATCTTATGCGTATAATTGCTTAGGTGTCACTCACCACCTTTCCTTTTGGACCACTCAGTGAAAGCAGGCACTTTTTCTTGTTCACCATTGTTTCGCCAGCACCTACGCTGTGCTGTGTACAAAGGATGTGCTTAGCAAGCATTTGTCAATTACATCAATGACTGAATACTTGGATGAGTGAATGAGCCAGCTAAACTGGAGGTAGTACAGTAAAAAGGAATCTGGACTGAGGAATGAAAAGATGCCATAAAAGTTCTCACCTCCTCGCTCCATCAACACAGGGGCCATTGATTTTTGCAAAAACCCCTTAATCTCTTTAAGCCTCAACTTCCTCATCAGAAAAATGGGGATAACAACACCTTCCCTTTGTGCCTCCCCAGGTTGTGAGTGAGGAATGGATGCCATTGTTAGTGGCTTCCGTTGTGCTCAGTGGAAACACGCGTCTACAGGTAGGATGTAGAGGAACAGCCCAATTCAGCTGTCTTGTGGATTTCAGGTTGTTTTTTTTTTTTTCCAAGCAACAACTGAGTGTTTCCTGAGTACTATTAGATCCCCAGAGCTCCTAGGGACTGGGATCTGCATAAGAGGCAAGGGCCTGGCCCTTGATTTAATTGGGGAGTAATTAGTGAGCAATGCCAGCCCTTTATTAGTCATGGTCTAATAAGCTGAAATGAAGTAAGGCCAAAAAAATCCATTAACTATAGCCATATTTACACTTTCGTTGTCAGCCACACCATTGTTGGTTTAAAACAAGCCGCCTTTAATTTATTATAGTCATTATTTCTGTCTGGAAGAGAAATTCAGGAAGGAACCTGAATTTCGTAAGTATGCGTGCAATGATTACAGTTGAAGGGAATCTATGCTTGGTGGATATTTTTCAGAACCAGTGAATCTCAGAAGAGTAGAACTTTTACTACTAAGAAAGAAACAGGTCTCACACTGCACTAATAAAGAAGGTCCTAGGAACTATGTTTGCAAAGAGACTTCCCTTTTGGTCTTAACTGCTAACTCTAACACACCAGGAACCTAATTATTTGGGAGATAGGACTTGGAAATAAGAAAGAAGAGAGTGAGGTATGAGCTTGACAGGACCAAGCCTCTCAGGCTGGGGTGAAGATGGCACACTTTGGTGCAGTGAGGAGGCTGGCCTGCCTGGAGTGGGGTTTGTGCCGAGAGGCAGCGAGAGATGCTGCTGGGAGCATGTGGAGAAGGGCTTTGAATACCAGGGCAAGGAACATTGTGGTAGATCGTGTTTTTCAAACATTGCTGCAACAATATGTTCATCCTACATTCTCTTCTTAAAATGTGATCCTGCTACCCCGCCCACTGCAGGCTGTGGTCTCTCTGCCTCTCTCTGGAACACAGGAGGAACTTTGCTACTGCCTTGACCAACAGAATACGGGGGAAGCGACACTGTGTGAATTACAAGGTTAGGTCGTACAAATTCTATGCACTTCCTTTTTTTCTCTCTTGGGACATTTTCTCTTGGAACCCAGTCACCACGCTCTGAAGAGGCCCAAATTGGCCCACGTTGAGAGATTACATGCAGAGGCCAGGTACAGGTGATCTGGCAGTAGTAAGCTGAAGACCAGAATTAAACATGAGACATGTAAGTGAAGATAACTCCAGCTACTGCCAGCCCCCAGCAGTTGAGTACACCCCCAGTCTTTATGTCTTCCCACATGAGGCCCCAGCTATGGTGGAACAGCAATAAACCACCCTGCTGAGTCCTGTTTAAACGCCTAGCCCTCAGCATCGGCAAGATAAGGGCTGGTTTATGCCGCTCCCAGATGGTTGTCTCATGGGGTTATTTGTTAAACAGAAAGAGAAACTGGAAGGAACACACACTTCAGTGGGAGGCATTAAGGATAGAGGCACACTCTGAGCCATGCCAGGAACCCATAGCACAGGGCACCCTGAGCTGCCGGCCTCACTGACAGTCATAGCAGTCATCTTTGCTCCTCTGGTCGTGGTAATTCTCAGAAGGTTTCCATGGATAAACATGGGGCCGGTGGTGCAGAGACTGCTTGCCATCTCTCTCCACAAATGAAGAAACTGAGACTCAGTGAGAGTAAGTGGCTAGCTAAAGTCCCTACAGTGGGTGAGTGGACCAAGCCAGCATCTCCCACACCCAGCAAAGCACCATCTAATTCTTCCTATTTCACTGGCTTCGGTACCCTCCCTGTCTCCTGCCCTTCCCTGATAGATGAAGAAACTCTGGCCAGAGAACCTCCATGCCTTGTTCAAGGTCCCTAAAACAAGCAAACAACATCCAGCGACTGCTGGGCACCATGCCGCTTGCAGGGACGTGGGTTTCTCTGGTTGACTACAGTGACCCTGGTGTCCACCATGACTATTGTGATGTCATAGCTTGTCTAGACTAACTCCTCATTATACCCATGGGCAAGCCAGAGCCTAACCATTTTTAAGGTCCATCTACCTGCCACCTTCTCAATAAAGCCTTCCCTGATGTCTCCACCACTAATAATTAATCACCTTCTCCGTGAGCTCCAATAACACTTTGTTCACAACTCTACCATAGCATATTATATGGAAGTATCTCTACTTATATATCCAGTGATTAATGCTGGCTGTCAACTGGGCCTTTAGCTGGGCTGTTGCCAAGACACCTACAATGACCTCTCCATGTAGTCTCTCCACATTAGAGACAACTGATAAGTGTTAATGAACTAGAAATGCACCTGCAGGTCCAATAACCAACTGGAGAATCTGAGTGTGTATAAGGGGACAGAAGCAGTGCTCATGTGGGTATCTGGGGGCAGGGAGGGAGGGAAGAGAGTTTGAGTTAAAACGAAATGACTTTTCATTTCCCTCGGCAACCCCGAGAGTCTGGGTTTTCTTCTGGAATGTTTTGCGTGACCCACTCTGGTAGCACGCTCTCTGCCAGTACATCCTGACAGAAAGCTAACAATTAGGGCCACGGTAACCAGAAACAGAGCTGGAAGGGCTGCCCAGGGCAGGCAAATGGAGCCTGGCAGTGTGGTCTGCACCATGCTAAGTCAGGGATGTCTGCAGGCCTGGCCAGAACCCTTGTGGCTGTGGCGTATTTAGGATGATCGACAGAGGCTGGGCCGGCCTGTGTCCCAGCCAGTGATGGGCTGCGAACCAGAAGGCTGGAGCAGATCTCAGGCCGGCCACTTCTTCCAGTTCAGTGAGCTATTTTTTTTTTTTTTAATTTTTTTAAATTTTAGATGGAGTGTCACTCTGTCGCCCTGGCTGGAGTGCAGTGGCGCGATCTCGGCTCACCGCAAGCTCCACCTCCCGGGTTCTATTGATTCTCCTGCCTCAGCCTCCTGAATAGCTGGGGCTACAGGTGTGTGCCACTGCGCCTGGCTAATTTTTGTATTTTTAGTAGAGATGGGGTTTCACCGTGTTGTTCAGGCTGATCCCGAACTCCTGATCTTGTGATCCGCTCGCCTTGGCCTCCAAAAGTGCTGGGATTACAGGCGTGAGCCACCGCGCCCAGCAAGCCTCTACCACGTGATGTCACAGGTGTGGGCCCAGCAGTGCGCAAGTAAGACCCAGCTCCTCCACGCCAGCTTGCCCATCACTTGGAAACTTACATTGCCTCTCTTGGGCTTACTTTTCTTGTCTGTAAGAATTGGGCACCTGTGAGACATTTAGCGTGGTGGACACATGGCCACGCCGTGCATTCTGGCTGAGAGCAAGTGTTCTCAGCCATCTCCCTCAGACCCTAACTCCACAGACCTCCCTTTCTCAGCAGGGTGACTAACAGACCATCAGAGTGGCAGGAAATTGGAGAATCGCTATGACAGTCACCTAGCCTGGCTGGCAGCATTGAAAGAACAAACAAGTGAGCCTCCAGAATTAAGGAATTAAGGAGAAAAGCAGCCCCGACTTCAGAGGGTGATGGAAAGTTTGCAATAGATAAGAATATTGAGCTGAGAGAGGGAAGGGAATAAGCAATCTCAACTAGTCGGTTTCCTTCCCAAAGTCCTCTTCAGGTGATTTTTTCTCAGGAGGTTCAAAGCACTTGCCAGCTCCCTCTGAGGTGGCTTCGCCCCTGCCCCTGTGGTGAGCGTTAGTCAGATGGGGATGATGGGGACTTGCCGCTCAGGCAGAGCAGACAGGCTCCGTGGGGCGGCGGGGACAGCACCGGAGAGGCCAGCGGAGTCGGGTGGCTGTGTTCGAGGCCCGTCTCTGGATAAGCTGCTTTCTCTGAGGCTCGGCTTTCTCATTGTGTCTGTAACGTGAGAGGTCGGCCCGTGGTCGCACGGACCCTGCTCCCATCCTGCCTCGCTGTTCCTTTGCATCTGCAGCTCCCCCTCTCCCTGCCCTTCAGCTCTTACTGCACACACTCACCCCTGCTTCCATTCTGGTTTCTCCTCTCCTCCCTCATCCCAAATGGTGCCCACTGCAAGTCACTCCTTCTCCATCTCTGACTGCAACTGGCCCTTCCTTGTCAAAAACCCTTCTTCCTCCAGCTCTGGGCAAGCCCTCCCTCCTGTTCTCCTGAGCAATCAGATGCCACACAGGTTACTACAGTGCAGCCCTCTCAGCTCTGACTACTTATAAGACACCCTGGGCTCTGTTTAAACCTGAAAGCTTGATTCGCCCCAAGCCAATGGAATCCAGTGTCTTTTCAAAGCCTCCTGAAGGATTCGAATGCGCTCCCAGGGCTGAGAACTAAGGTGATCGACACCTCTGTCCCATGTGGATTAACCTCCTCCCTTTATGAAAACAAATTCAAGGCCCTTCAAAAGCCTTTTTTTTTTTTTTTTTTAGACAGAGTCTCAGTCTGTCGCCCAGGCTGGAGTGCAGTGGCTCCATCTTGGCTCACTGCAACTGCCCGGGTTCAGTCGATTCTCCTGCCTCAGCCTCCTGAGTAGCTGGGATTACAGGCATGCGCCACTATGCCCAACTAGTTTTTTGTATTTTTAGTAGAGGCATGGTTTCACCATGTTGGCCACGCTGGTCTTGAACTTCTGATCTCAAGTGATCCACCTGCCTCGGCCTCCCAAAGTGCTGGGATTACAGGCGTGAGCCACTGCATTGGGGCCAAAAGCCATTCTTAGTGACATCTCCCGTGTTTGGTTGGCTTTTGTCTTTTTTTCTTTTCTTTATTTAAAAAGCCTTTGGCCATCAAGCCCTGGGAGTTGGTGGCATTCCTCAGTCAGCTCACAGAGCATTTGCATGACTGGTCCCTGCACGTCCCCTCTTTTCTTGTGCTAAAGGTGATTATCCCCAGGCCCGAATCCTATTCTTTTTTTTTTTAACCCATAAACCATCATTTTGATATGTTTACCTTTTTGTTTGAACATGTTCTTGCAAAGTGTGTTCTTCTGTGTATATGTACTTTTACGTATGGCAATGACAAGCCCTGTGGTCCCTGCCAGTGACTTGGCTTCCTGATGCTCCATAGGTACATCTTCCATAAAGACCGTGCCCTGAGCTCACCATTCCTCTTTCTGAGAGAGCTGAGGCAGTTCTTCCGTCAGGGGAGCAACCATTGTTCTAGGCTCAAAGCAAGTCTGAGAGAGACGCACACGTGTGGGATTCTAGGACCTTGACCCTCCACCGCAAACAGAGGCACTCACCTCTGCATTCTGGGAAACGGCAGTCTGTGTGTCAGCCAGATAAACACGTAAGTGCAGGGGCATCTGACAAACAGCTGTCCCCACCGACCTTGTTTTGTTGGTCCCATTTTCACAACTGCTGATGTGGCTTCCCGAGTTCCTGGCCACTTGAATAAACAACCAAGAGCAGCAGCCTCGACACCCGCAGGACCCTGCGCAGGCCGCACCGGGCAGCTGTCCGTCAGCACCCCTGTGCACACAGAGAGCAGGCAGCAGACCAGGGCCCTGGACGGCTGGTACCGACGCCCTCCATCTGTCCGTCTGTCCCCAGGGCTGGGTGGACGGGGAAATCTCTTTACAGTGCAGACAGCGGAGCCTGGTGCTGAGACCATCTGACCTGATCTTGAAAGGGCTGCATTCTCCTGCCACTCTCTGGCAGATTCCAGCTTGGGGCCTGTTTTCTGGAGCTAGCTGTCTCATGAACCCCAGCTTGCTGGCTGGGAGATCCAGCCAGGTCAGTTTTATGGCCAAGAGAGCAACCAGTTTTATGGCCAAGAGAGCAACCAGTTACTATCTCGAGCTGGAGAAAATGGATTATCTTTAGTCCTTCTGTGCAAAACTAAAACCAAAATGTTTCTGTTTTTGGTTTGGGAGTGATGCATCTGGGCAGAGGGGTGGGGTGTTAGACTCAGTCCATGCCCCTCATTTTGCAAGGCTGAAACTGAGGCCAAAGGGACTTGCTCAGGGTCACAGAGTTGCAGAAAAGCCCCCAGTCAAACTCAGCGGTCCTGAACCCCAGGCTGTCCTTTCAATTCCCCAGCCTTTGTTCCAGGTTTCATCCCCCACAGGGCTGCTTGTCCTCATCAGTGCACAGTAATCTGAGGCTCTGCAGGAGGGGGCCGCCTTCTCTTTCATGCTGTGCTGTTGAGCGTAGACCACAAAACGTGGAATAACTTGCCCAGGGTTTCTGTCCAGCTTTGCTGTGTATTTCAATCTTTTGAGCTTCAGTTTCCAACTCTGGGGAGAAGGGCTAACAAGAGTTATGATATATGCATCAGGAGCTTTAAAATAGTCATAGCCTTTAACCCAGTGATTGGACTTCTGGGAAATTATCCTGTAAAAGTGACTGAAAAAGCTTTATGCTCACAATGTTCATTGTGCACATAAGAAAAATGAATCTCCTAAACAGTTTCAAACTCACAAACAGAGCATGATCCCAGCTGGGTTAAAAAAAAAAAAAAAAAGGGAAGGAGGCCAGGCGCGGTGGCTCATGCCTGTAATCCCAGTACTTAGGGAGGCTGAGGTGGGTGAGGTCAGGAGTTTGAGACCAGCCTGGCCAACACGGTGAAACCCCATCTCTACTAAAAATACAAAAATTAGCCGGGCGTAGGGGCGGATGCCTGTGATCGCAGCTACTCAGGAGGCTGAGGCAGGAGAATTGCTTGAACCTGGAGGCGGAGGTTGCAGTGAGCTGAGATTGCGCCACTGCACTCCAGCCTGGGCTATAAGAGCAAGACTCTGTCTCAAATTAAAAAAAGAAAAAAGAAGGAAGTAAATAAACAATACCCAGGGTTGCTCAGGTGATGGGTTTATAAATAATAGTTTCTTTATTCTTTTACTGTTTCAAAATGTTTTACTGTGTATCTACCATCATCCCTCACTTAACAATGGGAATGTGTTCTGAGAAATGCATGGTTAGGCAGTTTTATTGTTGTGTGAACATTGCAGAGTGTACGCAAACTTACATGGCATAGCCTATTACACACCTAGGCTCTGTGGTGTAGCTTATGGCTCTTAGCATACAAACCTGTACAGCATGTTACTGTACTGAATACGGTAGGCAACTGTAGCACAATGGTAAGCATTTGTGTCTCTAAATATAGAAAAGGTACAGTAAAAATACAGTGTAAAAGAAAATAAAATGTATACCTTGGCAAGGTATAGATTTTAAAATGTGTACATAGTAAGTGCCCTGAACCTATATACCTGTACAGCGCATTTACCATGAATGGAGCTTGCAGGATGGGAAGTTGTTCTGGGCAAGTCAGTGAGTGAGTGAGTGTGGAGTGGATGAGAAGGCCTGGGAGTTGCTGTACATGACTGTAGACTTTATAAACACAAGACACTTTGGGTACACTACATTTACTCAGAAATTTTATTTCTTCGAAATAAATTAATCTTAGCTTACTGTAACCTTTTTACTTCATACATTTTTAACTTCTTAAACTTTTTGACTCTTTTGTATTATAATAACACTGAGCTTAAAACACAAATGTATTGCACAACTGTATACAAATATTTTCTTTCTTTTTTTTTTTTTTAGACAGAGTCTCACTCTGTCACCCAGGCTGGAGTGCAGTGGCACAATCTTGGCTCACTGCAACCTCCCACTCCTGGGTTCAAGTGATTCTCCTGCCTCAGCCTCCCCAGTAGCTGAGACTACAGGTGCATGCCACCACGCCCAGCTAATTATTTTTGTATTTTTTTTTTTTTAGTAGAGACCGGGTTTCACCATGTTGTCCAGGCTGGTCTTGAACTCCTGACCTCATGATCCACCCACCTTGGCCTCCCAAAGTTCTGGGACTACAGGCATGATCCACTGCACCCGGCCCATATTTCCTTTCTTTATATCCTTACTCTATAAACTTTTTCTATTTATTTATTTTTATTTTATAAATTTTTTGTTATAAAGACGCAGACACACACATTAGCCTAGGCCTGTACTGGGTCAGAATTATGAATATGGCTACCTTCTACCTCCACGCCTCATCCTACCGGAAGCTCTTCAGGGGCAGTAGTGTGAATGGAGCTCGTGTCTCCTATGATAATAGTGTCTTCCTCTGGAATACCTGCTGAAGGACTACCTGAGGCTGTTTCACAGTTAACTTAAAAAAAATACAAAATTATACTCTAAAATAATGATAAAAGGTGTAGTGTAAAAATACTAGACGATACGAAGTTTTTGGCTCTATTATAATTTTATGGGACCACTGTTGTTGATGGAGTCTGTCAATGACCAAGATGTTACCATGTGGCACATGACTGCATATAAAGAAGGAAACATTTAAAATTCTAGCCTGTTCTACAGTGTTCTAAGCCAGTTTTTTCAACATTGATTATCAGATTAATTCTCACCACAGCCCCGGAGTTAGGTATGGACTTGAACTCCATACCTCATTTACAAATGAGGAGGCTGAGGCGAGGGGAGTGAAGAGACTGTTTCTACCTGGGAGTGGAGGGGCCAGCAAGGGACCAGGCTTCTGGCTGTGGTGACAGGGCTCCTGCCATCAACATGCCTGCCCCTTACAGCACAATGCCAAGACTAACCAAGGATGGGGCAGGGCGAATTGTTAGGCAGCCTGAGACCTGTATGTGAGTGGGACAGACAGCAGAGGGGGTGCCTGGGGTTCCTGACCCCCTTCCTCTGGCTAAAGCAGAGAAAGGGCTAGACACAGGCAGTATCCACAGAGAGGCTACGTGGTGCCTGAACTTGGGCCTGTGACTTTTTTTTTTTTTTTTTGAGACAGAGTTTCGTTCCTGTTGCCCAGGCTGGAGTGCAATGGTGCCATCTTGGCTCACTGCAACCTCTGCCTCCCGGGTTCAAGCAATTCTCCTGCCTCAGCCTCCCAAGTAGCTGGGATTACAGGCACCTGCCACCATGCCCGGCTAATTATTGTATTTTCAGTAGAGATGGGGTTTCATCGTGTTGGCTGGCTAGTCTTGAACTCCCGACCTCAGGTGATCCGCCTGCCTCGGCCTCCCAAAGTCCTGAGAGGCATGAACCACAGCGCCCGGCTGGCCTGTGGCTTTTAAAAGCAGGGCTTTGTCCTTGAATTCATAAAGTGGTCACTGAGTTGCATCATCGGGGGGGGGTGGGGGGTGGCGGGAAGAGGGTCAGCAGTGCCAGGAGCAGGTAGGATACCATTTCCAAATCACGTACCACCGAACAACCATTTTCCGGTCTAGAAAATAATAGCAGCCGGCCCTCATCTGGCGGCCTCTTTCCCTGGGGTTGTGGTGCCCCGAGGGTCAGAGAGCCTATTAAAGGTCCCTGGTGTTTCAGGCTGCCTTCACTCCCCCTTCTCACTCATTCTACTCCTTTTTGGAAGCTCAGAGCTCCCCAAGAGAGGAATGCAGGCCTGGTGGCTCTGGGTTAAGAAGGCTCAGACAGAAGATCCAAGCTGTCTCAGAAACTCACACAGAGGCTGGCAGGAGAGAAAGGACAGGCCACTTGGGCTCACAAGGTTGAGGGTCCAGGTATCGGCAAAGGGGAGGGAGCATGCGGCTTTGAACACGCGCTTGAGTGGTGCCTCAGCATCTCACCCTGCCCAGGTAGCACCGTTTTGCAGTATCCCCTCCAGTATCTCTGGGTAAGGTCTGCATTGCCTGAGCCCCTTGTCAGAGCACCTCCAATGTATGGGCAGTGGCTTTGTCATCAGTGCCCTGAAGGATAAGATGTCACCTTGTGGTGAGCGTGGGAAGACAGCCCTAGCAAGAGGCGGAGAAGGCACAGGCCTTTCCTGCATTTGGGTGTCTCACAGGGTCCGTCTCGCTGCAGTGTGGATGAAGAGTGAGTGTTGCAGGGAAGAAACCTCCCCTGGATGCCTGGCAGTGCAGGGTAATGGACAGAGCTCTTGAGGGTGAGATGCACCAGGATCCCCTGCATCGTGGGGAGCTTATTTAAAAATGCAGATTATGGGCTGTCCTCTGCGATTCTGGTTGAGTAGTCTGGGGCGGGGCCTAAGCATCAGTGTTTAAACATGTTCTCTGGACGATGCTGATGCCTGTGGTCCCTGGACCACACTTGGGGATCCCTTGACTAAAAGGTTAGCCTGACTTGCCCACAGCCAGATAGAACTACACAGGCTCCAGAATATGTCCTTGTACTGACACCATCTCGTCTCTGGTCCAGAAGCCCAATTAAGGCGCCCATATAATCCACCCCAAACAGGCATCTCCTCATTCTCCCAGATGCTGCTGAGATGTCTTTCTGGGAATTTCTGCATGTTCCCATGGGAAGGAGGATTTTATATATTCTCAGTGTTCAGTTTTGGGGGACAAAGTACACATAAGTGCTTCTCACCCTGGGTTACCTGGAACTCTAGTACTCCACGGTGCCATAAGCAAGTCCTTGAACTATTCCAAAAACTCTTTATTTTTTTATTTTTGAGATGAAGTCTCACTCTATCGCCCAGGCTGAAGTGCAGTGGTATGATCTGGGCTCACTGCAACCTCCACCTCCCAGGTTCAAGCGGTTCTCCTGCCTCAGCCTCCTGAGTAGCTGGGACTACAGGCGTGCACCGCCACACCTAGCTAATTTTTGTATTTTTAGTACAGGCGGGGTTTCATCATGTTAGCCACTGGTCTTGAACTCCTGATCTCAAGTGATCCACCTGCCTTGGCCTCCCAAAGTGTTGGTATTACAGGTGTGAGCTACCACGCCTGACCCCCCCAAAACTCTTAACTATAATAAAACTGTAGGGCTAATGTTGCTTTTGGTGCAAAACACATCCATTTAGTATGCAGACATTGGGCTGAATCCACTGCAGCGAACATGTATTAAGTCCTCACTGTGGGTTAGGCAGGGCTGGCCTGGAGTTTACATGTTTTCGTGTCACTGATTCATTAGCATATGGGTAAACAAGTTATTAATTAATGCACTCAAGCAGGCAATGTTGTCCGAAAGAAAGATTCCACACAGGGAACAAAATAATGACACTTAAAAGATTTGACTGGTGGAGAATGAGGTGCTGCTGGGGCCTCCTGCCTCCCACGGGATCCCAGCTTGCAGGGAACCTTGGGGACTCTGGGTCGTGCGGAGTTGGGGGCGTTCACCAGAGAGCGTTGTCATGGTCTGCAGGGAGCAGTTATCGAAGAATCAGGTCAAGTGGGGGTTTGCTGGCATTACCTGTGTTTCTGTAGTGGTCATTGCCGCGATAGTTCTTGCCATCGCCTTGCGGCGGCCAGGCTGTGAGCTGGAGGCCTGCAGCCCCGAGGCCGACATGCTGGATTACCTGCTGAGCCTGGGCCAGATCAGCTGCCGAGATGCCCTGGAGGTCACCTGGTACCACGCAGCCAACAGCAAGAAAGCCGTGACAGCTGCCCTGAACAGCAACATCACAGTCCTGGAGGCTGACGTCAATGTAGAAGGGCTCGGCACAGCTGACGAGACAGGAGCTCCCATCGTGGCACACCCTCCGGCTATCTACAGTGATGACGCACTGGAGCAGTGGCTGGATGGTGTGCTGGGCTCTTCCCAGAAGGGCATCAAACTGGACTTCAAGAACATCAAGGCCATGGGCCCCTCCCTGGACCTCCTGTGGTGGCTGACAGAGTGGGGCAAAGTCCGGCGGCCCATGTGGATCAACGCTGACATCTTAAAGGGCCCCGACAAGCCCATCTCAGCTGAGGTCAGTGCCACACAGTTCCTGGCCCTGGTCCAGGAGAAGTATCCCAAGGCCACCCTGTCTCCAGGCTGGACCACCCTCTACGTGCCCATGTTCCCAAACAGGACGTACACCCGAGCCATGGTGGAGAAGATGCACGAGCTGGTGGGAGTGGTGCTCCAGAGGGTCACCTTCCCTGTGCGGTCTTCCACAGTGCGGGCCGCCCAGCCCCACTCCAGCTGGCTGCTGAGCCAATCTGAGAGGTACAGCCTGACGCTATGGCAGGCTGCCTCGGACCCCATGTTGGCAGAGGATCTGCCCTACGTCCAGGATAACACTGCTGTCCACCACGTCTACTGTGACATCTTTGAGCCTTTCCTGTTGCAGTTCAAGCAGCTGGCCTCTACTTGGCAGGGTGCCATGAGGCTTAGAGAGGATGGCTGTAGAGCTGTGGCCTACAGAAGGTGTTTCATGAATAGCAGCCACCTCACCTTGGCGATTTGGGGCCCCACAGTGAATGCCACATGGAAACAAATGTACTACACGGGAGGCAGCCTGATCCCTCTTCTCCAGCTGTTCGAGGGTGATCGTCTTCTCAATGCTGCCCCAGGGGTACGGCAATGGTAACCCTCCCAGACACAGAAGGCATGATCCTGCTGGACACTGGCCTCAAGGGAACTGTGGCTGAGAACCCCGTGCCCACTGTTTGTGCTCCAAGTAGCAGCATCCTGAGGTTGGAGTCCTGCCTGCAGCAGCTGGCCACACATCCCAGACACTGGAGCGTCCATTTGCAAATAGTGGAGCCCGCAGCCCTCTGGCCGTCCCTGGCCTTGCTGGCATCCCTGTCCAGCCTTGGCCTCTTGCATCGGCCTGTGTGGATGGGGGCCAACATCTCCCACGGGAGTTTTTCAGTCCCTGGCCACATGGCTGGCAGAGAGCTGCTTACAGCTGTGGCTGAGGTCTTCCCCCATGTGACTGTGGCACCAGGCTGGACTCAGGAGGTGCTGGGCAGTGGCTACAGGGAACAGCTGCTCACAGATATGCTAGAGCTGTGCCAGGGGCTCAGCTTCCAGATGCAGGCCAGGCCACGGGGCCACAGCACGCCTGGAGCTGTTGCCAGGCTGCTGGCATCCTCCCCTGGGGCTACTGTCACAGTGGAGCACAGCCCAGCTGGGGGCAACTATGCCTGTGAGAGGACAGCGCTGCTGGGAGCCAGGGCTGTAGACAGAACCCGAATCTACTACAGGCTGCCCCAGGGGTACCACAAGGACTTGCTGGCCGGTGTTTGCAGAAACTGAGCACCCAGGGGTGGTGGGCCAGCAGACCCCAGGGTGGAGTCTTCCCATGGGGAGGCAGGAAGAAATAAAGACCTTTGCCTTTCTCCAGGCAAAACAAAACAAAACAGAAAGGTTTGAAACCCTGGTCTGGTTATCTAGCTTATTGTGTGTGGTCAATAGAAGCTTTTTAATAAATGAAAAATGTTTTACTCACTTTTTCACTCCTTTGCTAGAAAAGACAACTTGAAGTTTCCAAGAGAACAGTCTGTGCCCTGGCTATGTTTCAGAAATGTTCATTCTATTCAGTCCAGCTGCAGGGAAAAGGATTGTTGCTAGAAGAAAGGGCCTACTTTACACAGCTGTATCTAGGGAAGGCTGAGGGTTGCTCCCCATGGCCCTCTGGTTCTCCCCCTGACTGTTTTATGATCAGGCCCATGTGCAGCTGCTGGGATCCCTAATGATGCCTGATATATGGGGAGCTTAAGTGGCTACATTTAAGGCTTAGATATTAGCAGGGGACTCTTGCACTGTCTGAAGACGAGCGGTTGATGTATTCCATGTGCTGTAGTCTGCCAGCCCATTAGAATTTAATTAAGCACATTCTTTCCTGACAGCCTTATGGTGCTCAGGAGCAAGATGCTTTTGGCTTTGTGGCTGCATTTGGAACTCATTCTTTCTCCTTTTTTTCTGGAAGCTCTCAGCATCTCCTCTGCCTTCAGAGAACCTGTGGGGTGGTGTGTATCGGAATCATTCCTGGAGATTTTGAGTCAGTTGGTCTGGGACAGCTATCTTCCTTTTAATAATCCTCCGTAGGTGACTCTGAATTGCTCTGAGGCCTGAGACCTGCTGACCTCTGTAGGTTAATGATCCTTAAGCCAACACCTCCACTCCAGACCTCCCAAGCTTCAGACATACGCAACCTTCTGTCTTTTGGGCAGCTCCACCTGGAATGTCTAAGAGGCGCCTCAGGCTCCAAGTAGATGTCCTATAAGTTTTGGAGTCCCTCACTTGCTCTGTATTCAGTTCATTCTATTTATTTATTCTTTCTTCCAAAATATCTCTTCATTCTCTCACCTCCTAAGGAAAATTCTGCCTTTTGTAAACAAGGTCTAGTCACTGGAAGGAGAAGCTGTTTCTCTGATTCACCTGATTTCCCTTTTACTTGAGAATTTCTCCCTAACCATTGCTCCCATCTCATAAATAACTTATAATAACTTCGGCAGGGGCCTGTGATTTCCCCTGCATGCACGCATGCTTCTTCCCTTAGTTTCCTCTAGCACAGCTGAGACGAGGCTGGAAAACCTGACTGGATTTGTCCCACTGGCGACTCAGTGATAAGTGAAGGGAGATCAACACAGGGTGTATTGTGACCCAGGATACCTGGCATTCAGCACCTTTCCCTTTGAAGCCTGAAGGGCCTGCCTCACCTGAACTCCCCCTGGCATCCCTATGGCGGGTACTATCTTGGCACTTGCCAAGTTGAGTGTGTGCCCAGAACAGGTCTTTACCCAGAACAGCTGGAGCAAGGTCCTCTCCCTGCTTCCCCACTTCATTTCTGCTTCTTGTCAGAGCATCCATCTGGTTCTCAAATGGCTGGTGTTGGATATAACCACTCCCTTCAGAGGAGACCGTGCCTATTCCAGGGCCAGGGTTGCATAAGGTTCAGCACTGCAACCAAACCAAAATGTGACATAGTGACCCCGATTTTAATGATGAACTCACATTACACCCCCTGGCCATGCCATTGCCGCTGCCTTAGTTCCAGGCTTCAGTAGCTCTTGCCAACCAGCAGCAGAAGGCTCCCCTCCCATCTTTGACCACATCCAGTCTTCCCACAGTAGCTGGACCCACAATCCTAAAACTACAAAATATCACCATTTAGCAGTTCTCAAACTATTTGGTCTTAGGATTCTTTTACGCTATAAAAAATTACTGACAAGGCAGGCGGATCATGAGGTCAGGAGATCGAGACCATCCTGGCTAACACAGTGAAACCCCGTCTCTACTAAAATACAAAAAATTAGCCGGGTGTGGTGGCATGTGCCTGTAGTCCCAGGTGCTCAGGAGGCTGAGGCAGGAGAATCGCTTGAACCTGGGAGGCGGAGGTTGCAGTAAGCTGAGATCGCGCCACTGCATTCCAGCCTGGGCGACAGAGCAACACTCCGTCAAAAAAAAAAAAAATACAGAAAACCCCAAAGATATTTTGTTTATGTGACTTATATCTGTCCGTATTTACTATATAAATTAAAACACAGAAATTTAACAAATATTAACTTACTAATTCATTTAAAAATAGCAATAATAAACTCATTACATGTCAACATAAATAACACGTTTTAACTAAAAAGTAATCGTATTTCCTAAAACAAGAAACAAAATTGCTTACAAGAGTGACATCGTTTTATATCTTTGCAAATCTTTTTAATGCTTGAATCAATAGATTAAGCCAGTGACTCATCGCTGTTCCCGCATCCAATCAGTTGTGCCACGTTGTTTTGGCCAAAGTGTGTGAGAAAAATCTGGCCTTATACAGACATGTAGTTGAAAAGGAGAGGAGTATTTTAATATTCTTCTTGACAATTACGGGTTTTTTGTGTTTTGTTTTGTTTTGAGATGGAGTCTCACTGTGTTGCCCAGGCTGGAGTGCAGTGGCACGATCTTGGCTCACTGCAACCTCTGCCTCCCGGTCAAGTGATTTCCAGCTAATTTTTGTATTTTTAGTAGAGATGGTGTTTCACCCTGTTGGCCAGGCTGGTCTCAAACTCCTGACCTCAAGTGATCCACTTGCCTCAGTCTCCCAAAGTGCTGGGATTACAGGTGTGAGCCACCTCGTCGGGCCGAGTGGTTCTTTTTTTTTTTTTTTTTGATTCTATACCCAAACTCAAGAAGTGATAGTTTCTTAAAGGTTTATTACAATATGGAATCTGAAACTATATCAATAAACTTCTTGTACTATCTCACATTAAAATCCATCCATTTCTCCTGTACTTTGAACATGTCTTTTGCTTGCGCGTGGTTGCCTAATATTAGATGTTGATAATTTGAAAAATATTGGTTCACTGTGTGGTATACATTTTCTAAATGTTGCCATTTTTACTATCCACTATTTAGATAGCACAATTCGTTAGTATTACCGTTGGAATGTTATTGGAAAACTCCTTAAGTATTATTGGGAAGCTGTCAAGCTCACAGTGGTAAACACAAGTTTTCCAAAATTCTGATTCTCACTGGAAAGCTCGGATTTTATTATTGGCAACAAATACCATCAGTTGTTTTCCTTGAAGAAACAGTCTCAGGAGATCCATTTTTGAGAAAACATCTGCCAAAACCCCAATCTGAATATCCTTAATTTGTCTGCCAGTCGTTTCTCTTAAGTAAAAATGTATCTTCTGAAAAAAAGTGATTAGTTCACTTAACCGAAGCAGTCACACAAGTCATTTTTCCTTGAGACAATCATTGTACATTGATGTGTGGCAGAAGTGGTACTTCTAGTGGTACTTACCAGTCCACACAGAATGTTAAAACGAGGTGTTACGCAAGGGTTGATATTTCATAACGTTAATAACTTCTACTCTTTGATCATAGAGAAGCTTACGTCTGGCTTTTTAAATAATTTATTTTTTGCCATGAGTGTGTGGTAGTGGAGAATACGACAGCTGTCAGTACAGTGTAGTGTCACTATCTTGATCTGTGCTGAGGGGACAGCAGTTTTACTCCCTGTTGCTTATGCACCATTATTACAAACATCAGCATAGGGAGAAAAGGCAAATAACACCTTCATCTCATTATGAAAAGGTTGACCTCATGGAACCCCCACCACAGGGTCCTCTTGGGAATCCCAGGGATCCAGAGTGCACATTTTGAGAACTTTCCATGTTTCCCCACTTCCAATAGGCTAAAAAAAGGCTAGACCAGTGGTGGCATTTCATGAACCCCAATCTTCTTCCTATTCTTCTGCTGGCACTGTCCATAAAAATGTGATATGTAAGGAGGAATAGCTGGGAGCCTGAGTCCTGTCTGTGGGGGAGAGAACTTCAGGAGTTGCCAGCAAGCCCAGCTGTAATTGAAACATCTCAGGGAGGCTGCTGGGGGGCGGGGGTTGACATCAGCCAGGTGGCACTCAGCCCCGGGGCACTCAAGGCTTCAGCAGTTTTGTGGAAAGTCTGGTGTGTGCTTTGCTGGAATCCTCAGGCTGTGGGAGTTGCCAGTTCCAGCAATGACCTCATTACAACTGAGTGATTGAATAAGGCAGGGACCTTTCAAGGAGATCAGCAGGTTAGAATGACTGTCAATTAAAACGCAGAGCAGCATCTGCAGCAGGTGGGAAAGGAGTGTGATTTGGCTTTTGCAGAAGGAGAAATGGCATTTACAGAGGTAAAGTGAATAGGCGACAGTCGTGGAGGGAACCGGCTTCTAAGATCTATATTCAGAGACTTTTAGGGCTAAAAGAGAACTTAGATGTCAGCCAGAAAAATTGAGCTGGAAGGAGTGAGAAGATTGCTCAAGACTCCAGCAGAGCTGCTTCGGCACATAAGTCAGCCAGACAGCCCAGCCGGTTCCTGTCCCACCTCACCAAGGTGGCACTGTACCCCTCTTTCTCCCATCTCCCAGCGGGACAGCGTCCTATAAAAGGAGGCCAACTACTCCATGTATCTTTGGTCTGATGACGTTTTCAGAGTGAGGTTGGCCAGAAGACTCCCAAGTCATAGAGAATTAATCAGGCGGGACACAGAGTTTTTAATCCCCATTTTACAGATGCAGAAGATGAGTCCCAGAGAGAATACATGACTTGCCAAGATCACATTAGTAAGTGGCAGAGGACGAACTGGAACTCAGGTCTTGAGGCTTATGGTTCCACTGACATGCGATGGTGTAGAGAGGAGAGTTCAGGGTCTGAAGACAGAAAAGCAGGATTTTTAGTGCCTTTGATATTTAATAGCTGGGTGACTTTTGGTCAAGCCATTTTATTCCTCTGAATCTCGGTGTCCTCATTTACAAAATGAGCATAATATACATCGTCTATCCTAAGCTCATTCACAGGGTTGTTTTACAGCGTCAAATTACATGGTTTTTATAAATATGCCTTATATACTGTGAATCTCTTTAACAAGTTTGAGGGGGCTCCCATGCCCAGATAATTAACCATGCCAGCCCTATCAAGTGGGGCCATTCTTTTGCCCACAAGGATGATATAGACCCCTGGACTGGCATTGCCTTCCTTAACTAAGGCCCTAAGAATCCCAGCGTTTGCAAAATGTGAATCAAGAGATCCCAGAGGCTGCAAGCAGGGCCTGGTAATGGATGGGAATGGACACTGTTATTTATACCAGCTCCCTTCACTTTTCAGATCTGGGGGGACTGGGACGGCTCTGGTTGTGATGTTCCCAGTGTGGCTTTCATGCAAGGCTCCACAGTTCTTTGTCCCCCGGCTTTTGCACCACTCCGAGCTGTGACACTCTGACTGCTGTTCAAGCAGCACCGTTGTGCACTATCTTGCCTGGCAAAGTGGTCAGACGCTTGTTTTCAGGGGCCCTCCCTCTAAGGAAGGAAACTGAGGTGCTGGTATTTGAATGTGGTTCTCAGATACTCGCAAAGAGCATTCTAATGGCTGCTTCACTCTACTTTCTCCAAGGCAGCCTCTTATGGAGAGGCCATCTAGGTACAGCAGTTAGGAGCCTGAGCTCCAAAGCCAGATGGCTTGAGCTGGAATCCTTCCTTCTACTTCTGTCTGTGCCCCCTATTTCTTACCCTTAAAGTGGGGTTGATCACAGCACCTACCTGATAGCATTCTTGTGGCAAATCAATGAATTTGAATGCATATGAAAACAGGACCGGCCAGGTGCAGTGGCTCACGCCTGTAATCCCAGCACTTTGGGAGGCCAAGGCGGGTGGATCACCTGAGGTCAGGAGTTCGAGACCAGCTGGGCCAACATAGTGAAACCTTGTCTCTACTAAAAATACAAAAATTAGCCTGGAGTGGTGGTGTCCACCTGTAATCCCAGCTACTCGGGAGGCTGAGGCACGAGAATCACTTGAACCTGGGAGGTGGAGGTTGCAGGGAGCCGAGATCGAGCCACTGCACTGCAGCTAGGGTGACAAAGCGAGACTCCATCTCAAAAAAAAAAAAAAAGAAGGAAGCCAGACCACACACCATCAGCGTCTTCACAGGCCCCTTGGGATATCATTCATGATAAATATTTTATTTATTTATTTATTTGAGATGGCATCTCACTGTGCCGCCCAGGCTGCAGTGCAGTGGCGCGATCTCGGCTCACTGCAACCTCTGCTTCCTGGGTTCATGTGATTCTGCTGCCTCAGTCTCCCAAGTAGCTGGGATTACAGGTAGGTGCCACCACACCTGGTGAACTTTTTTTGTATTTTTTAGTAGAGATGGGGTTTCACCATGTTAGGCAGGCTAGTCTAGAACTCTTGACCTCAGGTGATCTGACTGCTTCAGCCTCCCAAAGTGCTGGGATTACAGGCGTGAGCCACCAAGCCCGGCCAGGAAGGACCTCTTTCTGAGACCCACTTTAGAGGAGGGGAGACTCCTCTGGGCTGTGGGGGTAGGAGTTGGACCATAGGCCAGAGCATCTCGGCTTCTCAGGAAAGAACATGGGAGAGAGTTAACGTGTTGCCCATGCAGTCTTCCTTGACCCTCTGATTTTTCATCTTTTCCTGAAAGGCCTGGATTTATTTTATTTTATTTTATTTTATTTATTTTATTTTATTATTTTATTTTTTGAGACAGAGTCTCGCCCTGTTGCCCAGGCTGGAGTGCAATGGCGCCATCTTGGCTCACTGCAATCTCCACCTCCTGGGTTCAGGCGATTCTCCTGCTTCAGCCTTCTGAGTAGCTGGGATTACAGGTGTGTGCCACCACGCCTGGCTAATTTTTGTATTTTTACTAGAGTCGGGGTTTCACCATGTTGGCTAGGCTGGTCTCGAACTCCTGACCTCGAGTGATCCACCGGCCTCGGCCTCCCAAAGTGCTGGGATTACAGGCATGAGCCACCATGCCCAGCCCTGGATTTATATTTTTGACATATGTAGTGAGTTGCTTGAATGAATTATGCTTCGCTTGAGTCTTAATCATGTAGTAAAATTGACTTCCTCTTTGAGGTGATGTCAAAGAGTGTAGGATGAAGATGGGGAGCGTTCCAGTGCTACTCTGTTTGGGAAGGAGAGGAAGAAATGCTATTTTCAAAACTAGAAAGTCTTCTAAGTTGGCATGATCTAAGTGTATGTTCTCATCGTCTACGTGCCTCTAGGCTTAGAAGCAAACAAAAATAAAGATGTTATCGCCAGTTCTTTGCTGCCCTTTCAAAAATATCACTGGCTGGGTTTGGGATGATATCATGAAGCCTCTTAGATCTTAATTTTGTTTTCTTTTTGCTTAGTTTTTTTTTTCATTAAAAAGATGATTAAGGAAACATCCTCTATATGATATGCCTATACAAGATTCCCTTTCAGTAAGGCTTTTGTACCGATTTAAAACATTTAGTAGAAGCCAATAGCAGTGGATGTATGGGGCTGAAACTGATCTAATGCTGTGCTATTTAATTTGATTATAGGTTAGATCTCATTACTGAAGGTTCAGCTTTGGCCTAGATTTCTTAGAACAGAAAAGATTTTGGACTCCAGACACTGGCTCACTCATATGAAGCAGTGTGCAATTCCGTGTTATTAAAGTGCAGGACCGCAAGAACACGGAGGCGTTTGTTATTTCAAATCCATTTAGGAATAAGGCGAGGGAAAAGGAAGGAAAGAGGAACGGAGGAAAGAAGAAAGGAGGAAAAGTTGGAAGAAAGGAAGGAAGGAGAGATTCTAGTGAATTTCTGTAGAATTTTTTTTCTTTTAAATTTAATTTTTATTTTTTTTGGAGACGGAGTCTCGCTCTGTATCCCAGGCTGGAGTGCAGTGGCGGGATCTTGGCTCACTGCAAGCTCGATCTCAGCTCGTTGCAAGCTCCGCCTCCCGGGTTCACTCCCGAGTTCACGCCATTCTCCTGCCTCAGCCTCCCGAGTAGCTGGGACTACAGGCGCCCAGTAGAGACGGGTTTCACCGTATTAGCCAGGATGGTCTTGATCTCCTGACCTTGTGATCCACCCACCTCAGCCTCCCAAAGTGCTGGGATTACAGGCGTGAGCCACCGCGCCCGGCCAGAATTTATTTCTAAGGGCTTAACATACTGAACACTTTCTAGTATTCTCTGAAGGGAAGATTCTGGAAAATAAAATTAAGAAATGCTTCACTGAAGCAAAGCCTCTTCAGGAATTCATCATGAATTTTCCTACCATCAATTTCCCCTTCCTTCTCTTGAGACAGTCTGTCGCCTCATTGGCCCACACTTTGGTCCTGCAAATCCTGCTCCAAGGTCTCAAAGAAAAGTTTCAATTGAGTGATTGGCTCTCAGAGTTCTTACACTACACGCTTAGGTTTCTTTATTTTTTATTTTTTTAAATTGATGCATAATATATCACATATACACCATGGAATACTACTCAGCCATAAAAACAATGAAATAACATCTTTTGCAGCAACTGGGATAGACCTGGAGGCCACTATCCTAAGTGAAGTAACTCAGGAATGGAAAACCAAATAGCATGTGTTCTCACTTATAAGTGAGAGCTAAGCTAAGCTATGGGTACACACAGACACACAGAGTGGTATAATGGATTTTGGAGACTCAGATGCGGGGAGGGAGGGAGGTGAGGGATAAAAAACTACATATTAGGGCCAGGCGCGGTGGCTCAAGCCTGTAATCCCAGCATTTTGGGAGGCCGAGGTGGTTGGATCACCTGAGGTCAGGAGTTCGAGACCAGCCTGGCCAACATAGTGAAATCCCATCTCTACTAAAAATACAAAAAATTGGTTGGGCATGGTGGCAGACGCCTGTAATCCCAGCTACTCAGGAGGCTGAGGCAGGAGAATCGCTTGAACCTGGAAGGTGGAGGTTGCAGTGAGCCGAGATTGTGCCATTGCACCCCAGCTTGGGCAACAAGAGCGAAACTCCATCTCAAACAAACAAACAAACAAACAAAACAACAACAACAACAAAAACAAACCACAAAACAAAACAAAAACCCTACATATTGGGTACAGTGTACACTACTCGGGTGCACTAAAATCTCAGCCTTCACCATTATACAATTCATCCATGGAACCAAAAACCACTTGTACCCCTAAAGCTATTGAAATAAAAAAAATTAAATTGATGCATAATAGGTATACATATTTTTGGGATACCTTTGATAATTTGGTATATTGACATAGTGTGTAAACATCAAATCCGGGTGATTCAGATATCCACCACCTTAAATATTTGCCTTTTCTTTATGCTATAATCAAATTATTCCTATCTAACTGTTTTGGAATGTACAATAGATTATTGTAAACTATAGTCATCCTGCTGATCTATCCAACACTAGGTCTTATTTCTTCGATCTAATTGTATATTTGACCGGTTAATCAACCTCTCTCCGTCCTCTCAGGGCTTTCTTTAAACATAGATCAAAGAAAAAAAATTTGAATTGGGGGCTAACCCCTCTGTTTTTCTACGAAACCAGAAACCTCACGCTGTCTTCACACTTTCGCAACTTCCTTTTATTGGCATAATTTGAGCAAGTGTGTGTGTGAATGTGACTCTTGCCAGTTATTTCTGCACCGCTGGAGAGATGTGAAAGTATTTGCTCTTGCTGAGATGCAGCGAGGGGTCGGGTCAGTGCTAACTTGACTACTCATTTCTATTTGACCTTGCAGAGAAGGTTCTTTCAAGAGCACTTAAAAACAATAGCCTTGCTGGGACGAAGTGAAAAACACTGTGAGAGCCTAGAACGTGTACACTGGAGAAAGACACAACAGGACACGAGAGCTGTCCCAGATATCCGAAGGGGGCTACCTGGGGAAGGAAGCAGATTCATTCTGTGCAGACCAAAGAGGTGGAACTGGGCTGGGAGGGAGGATGTAGGTCTAAGGAAAGTGCCCCACGGACGCCGCTGTCTAAGAGCAGTGCTGTTAGCTCCCCATGGGTGGGGCTGTTGCAGCCGAGGCTGGGGGGCTAGTTGGCAGCCATGCTGCAGGAGGGCATACCAGCCTTGGGGGAGAGCCGTCTGTTAGCTCCTCACTTCTCGGGTCTTGCCCAACCCTGCCTTCATAAACACTAGAAGAATCCTCCTTGTGAGTGGGATGATATGCCCAGGAATGTTGTGGTAGGGCTAGGAGAGGACAGGGAGAGTCAGCTGGGGCCTTGCCAAGAGCCCAGGACGGGAGGTCCTGGACCAGGTGGATAGCACCTCCCTCAGCCTCAGAACTCAGAGGCTGGCTCAGAGCCAACACCATTCTGCCCAGTTGTCAATGAAGACTTTCACTCTTAAGAGGGTGAAGGGCAAAACCTAAAGGATTTTCCCAACAGTTGTACTCTGATGGCGGAAACCAAAGGAAAGAGTCATGGGTTCTGACGAAAGGTTAGAAAAGCTTTTGGGAGGAGAAGGCATTGAACCTTGATGAGTGGGAAGTTTAACTTCTGGGAAAGTTAAACTGAAATTCATCTGAGCCACATTATGCTCTTGGCTATCCTTCCTTTGAGCCTATTCAACCCAATTTAGTCAGCTTACCTCCCGTCTTGGGCAGGGCCTGGGGTGGGAGTAGAGCTGGGGTGAGGTGGGACCACAGTGAATCAGACCCAGCCCCTGCCCACCAGGACCTGTAGTCTGGTCATTGATAATCCAGTAGAAGGCAGTAAATTGTGAGTGCCATAGAAAAGGTACCTTGTGGGGGGCTCGCAGGACAGACCATCACACCTGGCTGGGGATCAGGAATGCTTCATGGGGCAGTTCCTCTTTGAGATGTGTGCCGAGGGATGGGCAGGGCTTTTGAGTGAAGGAAGGAGGGTAGATGTGAGTCTCTGTTATAATTCTCTGGCAAAAATATTCTAGTTTCTCTCTCTTAGTGGGTAGATTGGTAGGAAGATAAGGTTGGTTTTGGTAGGCTTTTTCTCGTTCAGGTATCCGATACCCACTCCTCACCTTAAAAGGTATCTGTGTCTGTAACTGTCCTTCTTAGGTCCAGAACCAAACTCATCTGTCAATGGGCTCCATGGATAGGGATCAGCAGGGGAGTTAATGGCCCTGGAGACAGAAGGGGCAGGAGGTCAGGAGTCAGGGCTTCGGGAGCAGCCAAGGGGCATTGGGAGGAAAGAGACTGCAGAGAGACTGAAAGGTAACTCATTACGTGACAAAGACTTATTGTTATTACTGATAATTTGCAGCAGGCACTGTGTTGGGAACTGGGTATCCTAAGATGAGGATAGCAGGGCGTCTGCCCCAGGGACCCCCCCGCACGGAGGTGGCTGTGTCGGCAATAGTGGTGTCACAGTAGGTAAGTGCAGCGAGCAAAACAGGCCACAGAAGTGCGCACTGGTCCACGGTGACCCCAAGGAGGACATGATTCCCCTTGTCTGGGAGGTAAGGACAGCAGGCAGCCCACCTGCAGCTGGGAGTGGTGATGGGAGAAGCTGCCGGGCTGGCTTCTTGCAGGTCGGCTCTTAGAGTTGGGCCTTTTTGGCCAACTAAATGGTCTAACCTCTCCCTTAAACTCAAGAACTTTCTCCATGAATTCTCAGTCCTGTGCTCACCCAGCCTCTGCCGCCTCTTTTGCTGTTGGGTGGCTGTGGTCGCCACAGGTTCTGCTGCATTTTAGAGTCCGAGTCAGCCTTCTGGACTTCCCACCTGCTGGGTAAGACGCAAGTAACATGTGAGAGCCGCGCTCCTCAGGCCCCACCCCCTGTGGGTGATTGATTTCTAAGTAGGGGAAGCCCGCCCTCCTCAGGTCCCACCCCTTGTAGATGATTGATTTCTAAAGTAACAAGTGAGAGCCGAGCTCCTCAGGCCCCACCCCTTCTGGATGATTGATTTCTAAGCAGGGGAAGCCCGCTCTCCTCAGGCCCCACCCCTTGTAGATGATTGATTTCTAAAGTAACAAGTGAGAGTTGCGCTCCTCAGGCCCCACCCTTTGTAGATGATTGATTTCTAAGCAGGGGAAGCGCGGCCGCCCCGGGTTAGACACGCGTCTATTTGCTTGCAGATGTACACACACTGTCTCCGGCTTCTTCTGTGGCTTGGTAGAAGCCCCAGCTTTTTAACTTACTAAGCACAGCTCTTCCCTCTGTAGGACTGCAGGCAGGACAGTCCTCTTCCCGGGCTCACCGCAACATTCAGTAGCTGCTTTGAAGGAACAGAAAAAGGTTGCCACATGCAGTCTGTCCTCCGGTCACTTCAGGGTTCCACTCACCGTGGGTTCAGGGCTTCTTTGATTCTTTGTTTCCTTTAGTTTTCATTCTCTCCTCTTCAGAACAAGAGTAGATGGTTCGGTGTATGCAAATATCACAGTTCCAGGTAACTTGAAGGAGCAGTTTGGATTTAGGTATTCATTCTTACTTTTATATGACCGTAGATATAATCTCTTTATGCAAATAAGACTTACTGTTGTATTATAAGAGCAATAACCATGCACTGCTTCAAATGACATCATTTACATTTTTATTTTTGCAATAAGAATATATTTAGGCAACAGAATCAACGCTACTTTTTGAGAGGTATTTTCTAATTTCTACTGTTGATGGGTTCAAAGACTTGCTATGAGTACATGGGTCACAGACACCACCTCATGCAAAGCAGAAAGGAAATAAATCAATGAATGAGAACGAGAGCCAACACCATTCTTTCTTTCTTTTTTTTTTTTTTTTTGAGACAGAGTCTTACTCTGTTGTCCAGGCTGGAGTGAGGTGGTGCAATCTTGGCTCACTGCAACCTCTGCCTTCCGGGTTCACACCATTCTCCTGCCTCAGCCTCCCGAGTAGCTGGGACTACAGGCGTGTGCTACCATGCCCAGCTAATTTTTTGTATTATTAGTAGAGACAGGGTTTCATCATGTTGGCCAGGATGGTCTCGATCTCCTGACCTTGTGACCTCCTGACCTCGTGATCTGCCTGCCTCGGCCTCCCAAAGTGCTGGGATTACAGGCATGAGCCACCGCGCCCGGCCGAGCCAACACCATTCTGCCCAGTTGTCAATTAAGACTTTCACTCTTAAGCAGAATGAAGGGCAAAACCTAAAGGATTTTTCTCACAGTTGTACTCTGATTGTTTGTGGAAACCAAAGGAAAGAGTCATTGGTTCTGATGAAAGGTTAGAAAAGCTTTTGGGAGGAGATGGCATTGAACCCTGATGAGTAGGTCATTTGGGTAAACTAAAAAGTGGTGGTGGGGAAAGGAGGAGGGACGTAAAGGGGGAGCAGCCCCCTTGGCCCACTGCCCGTGTCCCCTTGGCTTTTCACTGGTGCAAGCTGAACTTGCATGCCGAAGAGTCCATGTCCCTCCCGCCCAGCAGAAACCCACACCTGTGACTGATGGGAGTGGTGGACAAATACCCACAACTTCCTCTCTCTACTCTTGGCTGAGGACAATTCTGAAGTGAGCCCTACACTGTCTCCCAGGTAGGATCAACTGTTAGTTGCTACAATGGGAACCTGCTGAAAAAAGTACCCTTTATTGACTTCTTTTTGTTCCCCACTATCCTGCTGGTTTTTTCTGTCCCAAATATACTTGCACTTGAATCCTTGTCTAAGGGTCTGAGAATCCAACCTAAGAGAAAAGATGTTTCAGTAGCTGGAACAAAACATGTAAATGGAATGGGTTGGGTGTATTTGAAAGGCATGAATGCTCCAAAGGGGCTAGTGGCTTGGAAGTTTAGAAGGAGATGAGACTAGAATGATAGGAGTCATGTTGTGAAGTGTCTGAATCCTGAACAAAATAATCTAACTTTTTTGTAGACAATGGAAACCATGGGGCTGATAAGGGTGGTGAAAACTTTCTCCAAGGTCTGCAAGCATCTGCTTCTCTGGCTCAGGCTCATGGGGCTATTTGCTTCTCTTTCAGCCCCTCCGTTCTGAATCACTTACTTGTTAGGGATTCTGCAGGATGCACCTATGGTCCACCAAGTTGGTGTCTGCTTATGAGGAGAACACTGAATTTCTTCTGGAGCTTCTTGAGCTTCTATGTGGAAAGAGCTAGGGTTTTTGGAAAAGGCCAGACTTTTGGAACAGTATAGGCTATTTTGGCATTAATTGGATTCTTCCTCATAGGCAGAAGAAGGTGAGTGGCTGGAACTAGTCATTCTAGTTCTTACAATCTCAGGAGGAATGTTTGATGCAAAGGAGTCAGACAGCTGTAAGAAGAGCTCAGCTCACTGAGTTTGGCATTCCTGGGGGCAAATAGGAGAAGACTTCCAGCCAGTGCTAGGGAGTCAGATGGCAGTTGCTGGTGACATTAGAGCTGTTCACCAGGGCTTTGCAGGAGGGAAAGCTGTCCATCAAACAACACCCTATCTGCTGAGGGCCTCCTGGGCTTTGGAGAATGCCCCTCAGCCCTGGTGATTATCTGAGACAGTGGTGGGTGTCCAGGAAGTTTGCAATAAGGAGGCCCAAGAAGCTGTTCTTGTTCATCCAAAAGGAGTGGAAAGGAGACAGGGAGGTATGTCTGCTTTGTGGGGAAGGCCCTGGTGCTGGCTAACAGTAAGCAATGTGGTCTTGTAATGCTAGTGGGCAAAAAGCAAAGGGATGTCAGCAATCCAGCCTGTGTTTGTTGAATGCATTTGAGTCAGGTCCTAGGCTGGGCATTGAGCGAGGGAGTCAGGAGAAGGAGCAAGATAAGCCCAAGGAATTCATGGTCAGGGGTCATCAAGAAGGTATATGCACGTCTAACTGTAATTCCAGATGCAGTCTGACCTGAGCCACGAAGAAGTGCAGAGTCCCCAAGAGGCCAGAGAGCTCACATCTGGTTAGAGTCGGTGTGTTTGATGGGAAGATGAAAGGAGGAGCTGGCATCTGAGGTGAGCCTTGTGGAATGTGCAGGGTTTGGATATATGGAGAAGGGCGTCGGGAGATGGGGAGTTTTATTCCCAGGGACATTATTGGGAGGGACTGAAGAATCACTCTAGGTCCAGCTCCTGGGGAGGGGTTCTTGGCTCACTGCCTGCCCTAAGGCCACCTTTCCCCTATGTGAGTTCCCCCTCTAGTCTTTTAGTCCTGGCACTTGGGTCCAGGAGCAGGAGTCCTGGCTCATCTTAGCATTTAGGGAGGCCACATCCCCTCTCTGGGGCACTGTTCCACCACTTAGAACACAAGGAAGTTGGGCTGGTCAAAGAGTATCTGTGTTAGGGAAGGGCTGTCTAGTTACATCCTCCACCTACCCTCGATGAGAGGCACCGCCGGGCTTAGCCTGGTTTCTGACAGGAGCAGGGATGTCCCATCCCTCAAGGGTGTTCAGGTGTGTGTGGTAGGAAATTCACTGGAATGGCATTCTCTCACATTTTAGAATTCTTTCAGAGTAACACTTACCCCATACATCTACTTCCCCCTCCCACACTTACCACCCCCAATGAAACGACAAAGCCAGTTTGCCCGCGATACATGATGTGCTGTGCCCAGCCGACTCTGAGGGAATGGGCCTGCTGCCAAGCTCCGTGCAGGCTTGCCTTGCGGGGAGAGCTGCCGGCTCATTAAACCCCTTCATTTGTGAGCCCATGAGTGCACACTTTGCATGCCAAGGTGCAACGTGAGTCTAATGAAAGAATTATTAATGTGCACACCTCAAATGCAGATAGAATAAGGCCCCCACAAAAACACTCTCAGAAGTTAACCGGAATGCTTATGCACTGCCAGTAGAGGGGTGGCTCACCCTTTTTCTTGCCAGCCCATTCTGAATCTGGGCATTTCTCCTGGGAAGTTCTTCCTCAGATGGAGTGGAGGTCAGTCTTCCTGTGACTCTGACTTCAGGGCTCAGGTTATCTTGTGGCAAGCCTGAAGCCCTGCTCTTTCTCGTCTCCCAAATCCTGCTCTTCCATGCTCTTCTCTGACACTTCCTGTTAGTCACTTCTTGGAGTTCCTGGCTGGGTCGTCTCTGAAGGGCGTTCCTTGGCTCTGTCGCATCGTCTGCTCTGCAGTCTTTGGCTTGCCAGTACTGACCTCCTCAGGTCAATAGGACATTTAGTGTGTGCTGGGCAGTAGGGCAGAGGAGGGATAAAGGATGAGTCACACAAGCTCTATGGGGGCTCACAGTCCAAGAAAGGAGAGAACATCCACCTGCAGATAAGTGCACAATGCTAGGTGCCTGAAAAGAGGCACAGAGGGGGCTCTAGAAATTGTAGGTGGGAATTCAGAGCCCTGTCCAGCTCAGTGGTGTTGGGAGAGAGGGAAGGGGATGGGAATGGGATGTTAGAAAAGATGTCTGGGAGAAGGTGGCTTTGAATTGGATCAAGTAGGATATACAGGATTTGGTCAGGCAAAGATGTGGAATAATCTAGAGAACAGTGAGCAGGAAGATGAAAAAGGCAGGGCAGATACATGAGACTGTGAAGAGGTCAGTTTGGCAGATGCAAAGTACACAAGGTATGGTTGGGGTTAGAGAGAGTTGACGCTGGGGAGACAGGTGGTTCCCATTATGAACAGACTTGAGTGTCATTTTATGGACTTTAGATCTGGGAGATGCCTATTCTCTGTCTCACTAGATCTAGTCTCCACTCCACGGTGGTAGACTGTTTGCAAACCCATCTTTAGTTATTCCCCTCCTGGATCCATGCCCCCTTGTGCTGTAACTTTGACTGCTCTCCCACTCTGATTCTGAGCTCTGACATGTAACTTGCTTGGTCAATGGGATGTCAGCAGTTGTTTCTGCATAAGCAGAGACTTGAAAAATGATTGTGCACTGGTGTTTGTCCTCTCTTGCTGCTCCTGGAATCCTGCTGCCACATGAATGAGCATGCTGAAGGCTAAGAGGCTGTGCGGATGGAGAAGCACTGAAGCTCCCCGTCTGGCACTCAGCCGACCATAGATGCCTGAGTGAGTGCTAGCAGAGGTCAGTGGGGCCTGGCCCAGAGCAGCGGAACTGCCCAGCTGAGCTCAGCCCAAATTGCCAAGCTGCAGAATTGTGAGCTAAAAAATGGTTGTTGTTTTAACATTCTAAATATTGGGGTGGTTTATTATGCAGCAAAAACCAACTGCCATAGGTATAATCCCAGATTCAAAGGATCCAGGTTTAGAGGTCCTGGGATATGGTGGAACATATTTTGTGTGTGGGAGGAATGTGAGCAACTGTGGCTGTAGCACAGACTATAGGTTGAAAACTAGCCACTAGCCACATATTTTTCCCCTCCTCTCAAGTGATAGAATCTATTTTTCTTTTTCTTTTTTTTCTTTCCTTTTTTTTTTTTTATTTGAGATGGAGTCATGCTCTGTTGCCCAGGCAGGAGTGCAGTGGTGTGATCTCAGCTCACTACAACCTCTGCCTCCTGGGTTCAAGTGATTCTCCTGCCTTAGCCTCCTGAATAGCTGGGATCACAGGCACCTGCCACCATGCCCAGCTACTTTTTGTATTTGTAGTAGAGATGGGGTTTCACCATGTTGGCCAGGCTGGTCTTGAACTCCTGACCTCAGGTGATCGCCCCATCTCAGCCTCCCAAAGTGCTGGGATTACAGGCATGAGCCACCATGTCCAGCCAGAATCTGTTTTTCTAACCCTTGATTTGGTGATGACCATGTGACTTATTTCGTCCAAATGGACAGAAGCAAGTGTGATGTAGGCAGAAGTATGAAAAGTGGTTGTACTTTGGGGCTTGCCTGCTTGCTATTCTTGAAACTGTTTGACTGCTTTGTAAACAAGTCCAGGCTAGCACCCTGGAGAGTGAGAGATCCATGTCAAGAGAGGCCCCTATCTTTCTAACCATCTCCAATAAAGCCATTCTAAAGTGACTGGTCCTAGATAACTCGCCAATCAACTGCAGACACATGAGTGAGCCCAGCTGGGAAAGCCAAGATCAGCCTACAGCAGACGAGAAGAACGTCCAACTGAGCCCAGCTTTAATTGCTGAATTGCTAGACTGAAAAACCAAGGGCTAAATCAATGGTTATTGTCTTAAGGCACTGCATTTTGGAGTGGTTTGTAAAAGAACCCATGCTTCCTGCTCTGTAGCCAGGAGGCTGTCCTGTACAGGTTGCATTAGTGGGTTCCCATGCTCTTTGCCTTTGGCCAGCAAGAAGATATTGAGACCGAGGCATTTGTTTCCCTGATTCTTATCCTGCTGGACTGTGGTTTGGCCACAGCCTCTGTCAATGGCTCTGTCCACAGCTCACTTTCAGGGTGCTAGCAATCACTCGTTTCCACGTCCATTCAGGTCCCTGGTGCTGCCAGCTCTGGGGTTCTTCAACATTCCTCAACACTCCCACACCTTTGTCTCTGCTCCGTTACCCCATTTGCATGGCCACCTGTGTCCCGAAAAGACCCTCACTGACTACTTTGTTCTGTGCACAATGAGCAGCTGAAGACTGTCCAGTAAATAGAAACATCCGGTTTAGGAAGAGTGAAACAGAGCTCCTGCTCTAACGGGTCCTGCTGTGGGCACCCCACAAATGCTGCCTTGGCTTGGGCGTTTGGAAAGTCATGCTGGAGAATGAGGCTGCCAAGGAGCAACTTTTCCCGGCTGGCTCTCAGGAGCCATCTGGATCTTTGCTTTCTGCACGGAGTAGTCATCACCCCTTTCCTGCCAATTCCCCTAAGTTAAAGAATAAAAAATGAGCCCTTCCAGTGCCCCTGGCACCCTTCCTCTCCTTGACAGGATTTTTCTTGAGCACTTTTAGTCAAGCATTAGGCAGCGCATTAAGCAAATCAGGAAGTCAGTTTGGCTCCGGGACATTTGTTCAAAGGACCACAGCCTTGACCCATCTTTTCCACACAATCACCCATGCAGTTAGGACCCTCCAGTGACAGAACTCCCACCAGTGTCTGCCTCTGTGCAAGGCCTCATATGGTTAATAATAGTAATAATTAATGGTGGTGGTGGTGGTGATGATGATGATGATGATAAATGGCAAGGCAAACTGAGAATCTGCCTCTTCCACCACCATGGCTACTACCTTTGATGGAGATGAATTTGGCCCTCTGCGTCAAGTTCATACGGGAAGTTTGTAGTGGAAGTCAGAGCCGGAATGAGGAAGTGTTAGTAGGGGTAATATATGTTTCTCATCTAGAAGGGTAGCACTTGGAAGGACATGTATCTCCTCAGTGGTGAGAAGTGTTTGATTCTGGCTACTTCAGGGGAGAATCAACCACACACAGCCCAGCTTGGAAGCCCTTTCCACCATTTTTCTCCACTGGCCCAGACACAGGATTAGAGCCGACCCCTCCCTTTGAGGGAGCCGCAGGTACTCAGAGTTGCTCTTCCTCTCTTGGTGGATCAGTTAGAGCCACTTGGGGATGGAAGGCACTGACACTGCACGTGTGAGGCTGTCCAAGGGACAAGACACACTGTAGGACTTGGGAGACTGAGACTTGATTTTTTCCTGAAGAGATAAAGGACAGAATCCAGGTAGGGAAGAAGGGGATTTGGTAACATTTGAAGGGATGTTGAGAGGTTCATGTCTGCATTCACCTTTTGGGCAGGACAATTCTTTATTATGTGGTACCATCTTGTACATTCTAGGGTGGATTGTGTTCCTGATCTCAGTCCACTAAAGGCCAGCAGAGTCTCCCAGTCATTGTGACCATTAGAAATGGCTTATTCCTCTTCCAAGCACTCCTAGGATGGGCTGGAAGGACAATACCATGCCTGGTTGAGAAACACTGGAGGGAGAGGGCTGCGGGAAGAGAGAAAGAAAGCAGAGAGCTAGGGAAGAAGGAAGATACATGTGGGAAATTTGGATCGCTAGTTTCCAAAGGCCTGGGGTACCCTCTCCTGAGAACTCTCACTCCCTTCTTTGACTCTGTGTGGCACATGACAGTGACAATGACCCTTGAGTACAGAAATACTTAAACCTTCAGTGGAGACTAGAGAAGATGAGGCAGTGAAGCAGGCAAGGCAGCATTTGGAACAGATAAGGGAAGTCTCCCTGATCAGTGATGGCCAGTGGCCTCCATTACCATGGGTTCCTGGGTGCCGAGGATCATCTATCTGAAGGCAAAGTCCTGAGTAGACTGAAGATAAGGTTCATCTCCTCAGTTTCCCCTAGCTCAGAAGACACAGTCTGAGGGGCAGAGGAAAGGAAGGACCTGGCCCCTGGGTTACAAGTTAAATTAACTCAGACTGATTCCTGCTGGTCCTTCCAGAAATGTTCTTCTGCCAGGTCTTGCATGGCTGGCTCCTTCTCTTAATTCAGGTCTTTGCTAAACTAGATCTCTCCTCCTTACTCCTCAAGCCTCTATCCTTTATCCTAGTTTCTTTTCTTTTCTTTTCTTTTGAGATGGAGTTTTGCTCTGTTGCCCAGGCTGGAGTGCAGTGGCATGATCTGGGCTCACTGCAACCTCTGCCTCCCGGGTTAAAGCGATTCTCCCACTTCAGCCTCCTGAGTAACTGGGACCACAGGCACCCACCACGCCTGGCTAATTTTTGTGTTTTTAGTAGAGAGGAAGTTTCACTGCCCATTTAGGTCCCCAGTGCTGCCAGCTCTGGGGTTTTTCAACATTCCTCAACCCTCCCACACCTTTGTTTCTGCTCCATTACCCCATTTGCATGGCCACCTGTGTCCTGAAAAGACCTTCACCGACTACTTTGTTCTGTGCACAATGAGCAGCTGAAGACTGTTTAGTAGACAGAAACATCCGGTTTAGGAAGAGTGAAACAGAGCTCCTGCTCTAAGGGGTCCTTCTGTGGGAGCCCACAAATGCTGCCTTGGCTTGGGCACTTGGAAAGTCACGCTTTCCAGTGATCAGCCTCCCAAAGTGTTGGGGTTACAGGCATGAGCCACCACGCCCAGCCTCTAGTTTATTTTTTTCAAAGTACTTGTCAGTATCTTATGTTAGATTTTAAAAATTCGTTTATTTACCTTTTATATAATTCTGCCCATCAGGGCAGTGGCTTGGTCTGTCACATTCACTTCTGGCATGTAATATGTGCTCAACAAATGAATAAGTGAATGGATTACTCAGTATGTACCAGGTGCTGTGCTAAGTAATTTGCATCCATTGTCTCATGAAAATCTCAAGGATTCTTTAAGGTAAGTATTATATCATCTCCATGTTTTGCAGAAACCAAGACTTAGTGAGTTTAAGTAACCCCCTCAAGGTCATATAGCTATTTATTAAGTAGTGCAATAGGATTTGATTGACTCAAGTGCCCACGGTCTTGTAGGAAAACAAATACAAAGATATAAATCATTGTACTATAGGGAAGCAAATTCTAAATGTCCCAAGAGAAGAGCTGGATGCAGGACTATGGCAATTTAGGAGGGGACAAGTATTTTCAGTTGAAAGTGGGAATGAATTGGAGGAGGAGGTTAAATTTGAGCTGAGCCCTGGAGGATAGTATGATGGCTAATTTCCTGTGTCAGTTGGCTAGGTTATGGTGTCTAGTTATTTGGTCAAAATTAAATCAGTAGACTTTGAGTAAAGATAATCCTTCATAATGTGGATGAGCCTCATTCAATCAGTTGAGGGCCTTAAGGGAAATGTCTGATATTCCCTGACAAAAAAGGAATTTTGCCTCTAGAGTACCTTTGGACTCAAACTGCAACACCAACTCTTTCCTAGGTCTTCAGCCTACTGTCCTTCCCTGTAGGTTTTGGACTTGCCAGTCCCCAAAATCACATGAGCCAATTCTTCAAAATAAATCTCTCTCTCTCTCTTTCTCTGTATAGATATATATATATGCATACACACATCCTACTGGTTCTGTTGCTGTGGAGAACCCTGACTAACACAGATGGACATTTAGGTGTTTAGGTGTGTGGAATTGGGGCAGGGAAAAGAACTGTGAGTAGGAGCTGGAGAGGCATGGACAGAGCTGCAGTGATTTGGAGGCTCTGGAGCAGAAGATCACCATAGGGAGGGAAGTGGCGGGGTGGAGACTGCTCTGGACAGGAAGTTGGGGCTAGCATGTGGAGGGCAGGGAACACCAGAATAAGGGTTTTAGGAACTCTCATTGTAACTCTCATTGTCTTAGGAAGTAGAAGATCCTTGAGTGACAAGGGTAAGACAGCAGGGTCCACTCCCCATCAAAGGCCTCCGATGCTTCTCTTTCAGCAGGAAATCAACATTCAAGGGGAGACCCAATGAAGAAGATAGTGCCAGAACTTGATGGAGGCAGCCCAAGAGGAACGTGTACCTTGGGAAGTCAAGAGCTATTTCTTGGACATTTGTGCTTCTATTCCAAACTCTTCTCTCAGAGTAGATGGCAACTCAGGAAGGAGCCAGAGATCTTCCTCAGTTGACTTGTTCAGAAATATGATTTGGGATTCAGTCTGGCCGGAAGCCATGCTTCCAGCCTCATCTCCACTGTGCAATTTCCATGGCGTTCTGTCTTGGTCCACTTGGCTTGTGTAGCTGCCTGGCCTGGGTTGTCCTCCCCACCCTTGTCTGCTTGGTGGCACTTGGCCCTGTTCTAATTGCTTCTGCTCAGGCAGCTTCTCTCCTCCCTCCTCTGTGCTCTGAGCACACTGGACAGATTCCTGTTAGAGCTGTCACTGTCTTCCTGCTGTCTGCCCACTGACCTTGGAGCTCCAGGAGGACAGGAGCCTTATCTTACCCCACGACATGGCTTATGCCCAGGCTGGTGCCAAAGTGGTCTGGAGGTATCTGTAGGCTGAATGAAATTCTTCCCTCTGGGATGCCCTTTAAAGTTGTTTTCTTTCTGGAACCTGGGGCAGTGACTGGAATGGTTGGAATGTGGCCTTGGTTTGCCATTGGGTGTTTTGTTCCTCCGAGCATTGGCTGGACTCTCTGGTGATTTCTGGTCTTGGAGGACTTCCTGTTTTAAATGTCCGTGGGGTTGTGGTTCCCGAGCTGCTACACTGTCTCCCATAACCTTTCTCTCTATCCTGGCCTGGTCTATCTTCCACACCATAACTTTCCTCTAGGTCAATTGGTCCAGGACCATCAGGAACCAGTGAACCACACTCCTGACCATTCTCCAAATAGTCATTTGGCCAAATACGAGGTACATGGCAGCTCTTTCTTTTCTGGACCCCACTTCACCTCTGAGCAGCTTCCTTCTCCCAGGAGCTGAAGCTCCCCCACGATGTCTCAATGCCAGGCAGATGCGCTTGACCTTCTGCCTTTTGGGGCCCTCACCAAGCTAAGGATTTTTAATCATTCAACTAATGTATTACAGTGGGAAAGACACCCCACTAAGGGGCTTCACTAAATATCCTTTCCAGTTGATAAGATCATTTTTTTTAATCCATCTACAAACTCTTGAGTTTTAAACCCCATGAGTTATTTACCATACACTTGTATCCCCTACAGTGATTTTTAAAGTGCCATGGCTGTTTCTCCACTGGCTGTGGAGTGAGCTGATGTTACTGCAGGTTGAGGTTGAGCCACTTTGCTTCAACGACGGTTCCAGGAGTCCTTTTGGGCACTGACTGTGGGTCCGGTCCTGAGCTGAGTGCACAGAGGGGAGGTTGAGGGAGTCAACACAACTCAGAGGTGTCCTTGTTCTCCAGGGGCTCTAGGTTCTGACCTGCACCCAACCACAAGCTGACTTGAGTCAAAAAGTCACAAAGTGTGACTTGGGGTTTTCTATCCCAGGATCTTGGCCAGAGCTTCATTTGGAAGCCCCAGAGACCTGGACCAGACTTGCAGGTAGACATTCACCAATGTGTGATCTGAGGGCTGCTCAAAGGGACCTCCCCACTTCCCACATGGAGCACTCTCGGGATTAGCCATCACCAGAAACTCCTTTCCCACAGGACAGAGCCCAGACAACTCATTCTGTCTTCAAAAGCCACCACTGTCTGGCACCAACCCACTTTTCCAACCTCCACCTCCTGCGACTTCAGCCACATGGAACAAGCATGGACTGATGTTCTCTATACCTTTCCAACTCCAGCTCTTGGCTTCTGCGGTTTTCTCTGCCAATGAGGCTGTGCTGTCTATTACTGAGTAACAATATTACCATACACTTAGCACCTTTAAACAATACACACTTATTATCTCATAATTTCTGTGGGTCAAGAATTCAGCTGTGGCTTAGCTGGGTCCTCTGAAAGGCTGCAATGAAGATGTCAGCCAGGACTGTGGTCTCAATCCAAGCTTCAGCTAGAGAAGGATCTGCTTCCCAACTTCGCATAGGTTGGTAAGATTCAGGCTCTTGCAAGTGATCGGACCAAGGCCCCCAGTTTGTTGTTGGCTGTTGGCTGGAGGCTGCCCTCAGTTTCTAGCTGGTTGTGGGCAGTTGCCTTGAGTTCCTTGCCACATGAGCCTCCTCACCATGAATGCTTTCTTCTTCAAAGCCGGTGAGAGAGAGGCTCTTCTAATAAGATGGACTTTACAAGCTCACATTATGTAATCACAGTAGCAACACCTGTCACCTTTGTTATACTTTATTGCTTAGCATCAAGTCACAATTCCTGCTGATACTCAAAAGGTAGGGATTACATCAGGGCGTGGGCACCAAGAGGTGGGGATCATGGGGCCACTTTAGCCTCTGTCTCCACCCATCTCCTTCTCCCAACCTCCCTGTCCATTCTAGAAACAGCAACCTAGTAAAATTCATGAAAGCTTCCCTTAGTCACCTCAACCACAGGGCTTTGCTTACATCGTTCTTTAGTACTTCATTCATTTATTCAACAAAATACATATTGAGCATCTGCCGTATGACTGGAGCTAGAGGTAGTGTAGTATAATGGTTAAGGCTTCAAGTTCTGGAATCAGAGTCTCTTGTTCCAAATCCTGGGTCTCCACTTCATGCTGGGTCTCAATAAACTCATCTCTAAATAATACTAGGAGATTTGTAAGTTTGAAGGTTAATTTTATGTGTCAGCTTTCCTGGGTCATGGGGTGCCCAGGTATGGGGTCATACATTATTGTGGGTATTTTTGTAACATTTAATGTTAATCTCATCCGAAATTAATAATGAGGTGAGTGGGCTTTATCCAGTAAGTTGAAGCCCTGTGTGGAACAAAAGTCTGACCCTCCCCCTAGTAAGAGAGAATTCTTCCTATTTGGTGGCCTTTATCAGAACTTCCTGGTTCTATGGCAGCTGTCATCCTTCTGACTTGAACCGGAACATCAGCTCTGCAGATTTTGGACTTGCCAGTCTCCATAACTGTATAAGTCAATTCCTTATACTAAATCTCTTTTTATATATCCCCTATTGGTTCTGTTTTTCTGGAGAACTTGACTCATACAGTTAGGTTAAATGAAATCACACATGTAGAAAACAGCATGGAGCTGGGCTCCTAGTAAGAAATCAATGAAGATTAAATTTTATTTTAGGGGCTGGAGAACCAGTAATGATTCAGTGCGATGTTGTCCAGCCTTCATGGAGCCCATGCAGCCTTTCTCATGAGTGATTGCGTGTGTGCTGTACCTCCCCAGCAGGGCTCCAGGGACGTGTCTGAGAGCAGATCACACTGTTTGTCTTCTCTGTCACCTCCCTTGCCCCTAGCTTGGGTCTGGAACACTCAGGGCTTCAGTGACTGGGCGCAGGATGGATGCCCTCCAACCCAACACCCCTTGGCAGTATGCCATTGGCAACAGGGCAAATCTACTTGATGCCAGTCCTCAGGCCCCCTCCGTGCAGCCAGCCACGCTGGTTTTCCAGCTTCCACGTTTGTCATGTAGTGTGCTCAGATGCTCCGTTCTTCCTCTTCATTCTGTGGATGAGAAATTATGGCCAACCAAGAGTTCTGCCTTCCTCCTTCCGTGCTTGCTGCTTGATGAAAGTGGGTTGCTAGTGTGTCATGTGGATACATTTCTCAGTCTGAGAACACAGGGAGTGGTGCTGGGAGTGAGTGGGCAGAGGGTGAAGGGTGGTGGCTGGGAGGGGAGAGCTAGAGCCTCTGAAACCACATGGTGGACATTTGCCTTTGATTGTTTGCTTGCCCGGAATCTGACCTGTGCTCTCCTATGTTGTGAGAATCCTCACTGTGTGCGTCTTACTGGGAGGCAGGGCTCTGTCATACACAGTGAAAGCCAGAGGCCCAGGCTGCCCTTTCTCTAAGTGCTGGCATCCAGGGCCTGGGCACTAAGGCAGATTTGGTTTTAGGCTGCTGGCTTGGGTTAGTTTAAGATAACTCTGGTTATTTCGGGTTATTGCAGAAGTCCTAGACAGATTGGAGAGATCAGCCCATCAAGTATATGCTGATCTGGGGTCCACAGAGAATCCAAAACAGTATACTCTCTGCAGTCAACATTTTCTCAGCTCAGACTTTGCTTCCCAACATCCTTTTATTTCTTTTTTGTAGGGAAGCTGAGGGAGAGGGTAAAACTGCAATTAGCTGCCTGCCCTTACTGTCTGGGCCTGTACCCAGCTCATCGGGACTGTGTTCGCAGTGTTCACATGGTAAACGTGTCACCAGGGGCCAACTGCAGCCTCAAAGGCAGGGAGTGGGATAGGAAAATTGGGCTATAAATAAGTCAGAAAAGCAGCTTTTTGAAAAAGGAGTGGCTACTTACAAAACTTAGGATTCTCGAAGTGGAAAGAACCTTAGAAATTTAGAAATGGAATCAGAGTTGGAATCTACCTCAGGAGTTTAGGCCAATTATGCAAATTCCTTTCTTTTTGGAGTGATTGGCTGAGGTGTGGGAATATGACTTCACCCTAGCCAATGAGATGGAAAGGGGAGCCTGGGAGGACATCTGGGGATGTTTCCTTCATTCATAAAAAAAAAAAAAAAACCAAATACTTGCTTTTTCCTATATCTGAGTGCGTTTGTATGAGGGAATGTCACCTGCAGCCGTGGGTGCCATCTTGGACCAGGAAGGGGAACCCAAGAAAATCCCAGATAAGCTAACCCGGAACTCACCCAATTTAAAGACTCACCTTCAAGCAGACTTCAAAATCCCGATACAATACATTCCTTGACTTTGTCTGACTCCTTCCTGGACACCCCTAAGACTCAGTGGAAGTAGCACTCTCCCTTGCTGAAGTACGAATAAATACAGTTGTTTCTTATCAACAGGTTGCTTTGGTGATTTTTGGGGAGCCAGCATTAGACACCAGCAAACAATAGGAAAAAATAGTGGGATGTTGTCCAGGCTTCATGGAGCTCATGCAGCCTTTCTCATGAGTGATTACGTGTGTGCTTTACCTCCCCAGAGGGACTCCCTCATCTCCCTCATTTACTCTGGCTTGTAGGGGAAGATCATGCTCCAGCCCTTTGAGTTGCCATGTGTCTTCCTTCCACAGTTTCCAAGGGGCCTCCAGGGGCCTGTCTCCTTTCATACTCTCTTGTCGTCTTGCAACTTGGACTTTTCTCCCTGGAGCTGGAGAAAGGAGAAGCCATAGAATTGCCTGACCTGCCCACCCCCCACCCTTCCCACCCTTCCCCACCCTCGTTCATGTGATACCGTTTCTTTTACTCAAATGCTTTTTTTCTCTCTCCCAATACACAGATGATGGAATACAGGAATATCGGTAGACACATAGGCAGAGATTGCTTTTTCATCCCAGGGGGCTCAGCATTTTCCCACTCAGTTATTGAGCTTTAACAAGCCCCTGCTCAGGATTCTCAGACTCAGTTTTTTAGCACACCAGTAATTGCCTCTTCCTTTTTTCTTGGGGAAATTTTAGGCCACACTTTCTGTAGCAGCCCATGCTCCAATTGGACTAGCTGTGGAACAATTAGTTTCATAAATGAATGTGTCTGGAAAATGGATTCCAAAGTCCTCTGTCTGGTGTGTGACCTTGAGCTGTGTGATCCTGGATGAGCCCCCCTTTTTTTTTTTTTTTTTTTTTGTGAGCCCAGGTTCCTCCTCTGTCAAAGAGAGAGTTGGGCTAGATGATCTCCGAGGGCTCTATGGCTCCTTGAGATCCTGCAGTTCATCGATTCTATGCCTCAAGGGGAAAGCATTTGGAGGAAAATGATTTGTTTTTAATTATAGAAACAAAACACGCTTCTTATTGTAAAAATTAGAACAAGTCAAAAGTATGCAAAACCTAACACATTGGTGTTCCTTCTTTGCTCCATAAATTCCCCTAGAGAGAGTCTTTTGGGGGCAGTATTTGCCAAGAGCACTCAGTGCCTGCTTTTTGATGATGTTGACACCAATGACTTCCAATTCACGGAGATAACTAAGGGCTGTTTTGAGAAGCAACTGTTTGTGTTCTTATGGTTTCCCTTTCCTCTGGAGGAAAATTGCAGAAGTTTTTTTGTGTTGTTTAAGGGTTGCAAAGCTCTGCTGCCTGTGACCACACCTATGTCTTTGTCAGAAAATAGGACACATAATCCTGGCCTTAGCCCAAGACTCAGATTTGTGAGGTGCATGTCTTCAGGAGGGCCTGTGACCAGGGTGCTGACTGTCCCACAGAGCCATGGGCTGGACACGCAGGTCCAGAGATTAGGTCCTAGCACAACAATATTGATCTCAGCACTTTAGTCTTCCTACAAACATGAACATTACCTTGTTATGTGTGTCTAAAGTTTTAATCAATTGCAGTTGGACTCTGTAGCAGAGAACTGAGAAAATACCAAGTGTTGGAGAGCAGCAATGAAAAGCACTTTTATTACCTGCCATTCTGGGGAAGCAGCCCATTAGGGAGACATAGATCAAGGGCACTGGCCACCGAAGTTCTCAGCCACATGCTTAATCCCTTAGATTACAGCTCATAGCTGCCTCAGTGAGGGTCAGACCCGAGGAAGGAAGATAAATAGAATCCAGTGTGGCCCCAGGAAATTTGGGCAGGGCCATGCAGATGTGGGTGTGAGGTGAGGCTCAGTGTTGAGGAAGGGGTCGGGCGGGGAGAGTTGTATTCAAGGAAGGGGGATGTATTAAACTGTTTCTCCCCACCAGAGAGCAGAGGGAAGGAAGAGAGTAGAAGGCTGATGGGGCATTCTAAGGGTTAGATAGGGAAACTGATGGAGTGACAGTTGGCTGAACCTGGCCCATGGTGGAGAGCAGGCCAAGCCACACAGCCAGCCCCTGCCTTGATCCTTGAAGGCCCTGGAGAAGCTCATTGGGGTTAAAGAAGCAGGGGGCAAGGCCAGGCGCCATGGCTCACGCCTGTAATCCTAACACTTTGGGAGGCCGACGTGGGCGGATCACAAGGTCAAGAGATCAAGACCAGCCTGGCCAACATGGTGAAACCCCATCTCTACTAAAAATACAAAAATTAGCTGGACATGGTAGCGCATGACTGTAGTCCCAGCTACTCAGGAGGCTGAGGCAGGAGAATCGCTTGAACCCGGGAGACGGAGGTTGCAGTGAACCGAGATGGCACCATTGCACTCCAGCCTGGCAACAGAGCAAGACTCCATCTCAAAAAAAAAAAAAAAAAAAAAAAGCAGCAGGGGGCAAAAAGTACAAGATGTTAAAAGACTGTGCCATAATACTACTAACTCATTCATTCAGTTACTCAGCCATTCATTTGTCTACCCAACAAATGTTTATTAAGCCCTTTCTATATGCCAGGCACTGTGCTAGGCCCTGGGGATATAATGGTAATAAGACAGCTGTGTCTCCTGCTCTTATGAAGGCTCCAGTCTAGTGGAGGAGATTGTGGCTGAATTAATTCCAAGGTGAAAGGCCAGGCAGAGGGGTGGCAGTAGAGAGGGTGGGGGCCTGGGGGCCTGGGCAGGGTCAGAGAGTGACCAGTACTGCAAGCAAGAGGGCAGAGGGAGTAGGTGCTTGCGAGGTGTAAACAGTATGAGGTGGCCTTGGGAAGGTTGTGGGGCAATCCTAGGGAGGCATGGTGGTCCTAGGGCAGGGCTGCAGCTTCTGGAAGAGTCTGACAGGTGTACCCTGCCAGAACTGGTCCTGGATTGGACCTGTGGGAATGGAGAGGGAGGGGTGATGATTGACCTCTGGGTTGTGGCTTGGGGATCTCACAGGATGTTAAGATGGGAGGTGGGGATGGGGTGAGGGTGGGGAGGAGTGGCACAGAGATGCTGCCCTAGTCACAGCTCCAGGCTGCACAGTCCCATGGCCCCGATTCCAAAATTGGAGGCGCTTCAGGTTGAAAGCACCTCCTCTCTGCAAAGCCCCAGGGAGAGGCTAGCAGTCTCTCTGCTCTTCCTGAGGATTAATTCATTGTGAACGTTTTCTTCTCAAGAATGAATTGAGATAACCAAAATTAGGAATTGGAATTTGAAAGGGGAGACTTCAGGGCACTTCCTTAAAAGGAAGGGAAGGTGAAGTGGATGGAAGATACCAGGAGTGACAGGGAGTGGGACAGTGCAAAGAATTTGAACAACCTCTAGGAAAATCTATTTTTTCTATGATCTCACCTGGCACTGGATATTCTCTGTGCTGTTTCCTCACCTGTAAAATGGAGGCAGCAATGTCATCTCACAGGACTGTGGTGAGAATTAAATCATAACCCCAAGCCCTTGAAGTACAGCATGGACTTAGTAAATGTTAGCACCCATCCTTCATGCTTGGCCTCCACCAGCCCCTGTGGAATAAAGGATGTTATGAATTGCCCTGGGTCACCTTGGGGACCAAGAGAAAGAAGTATGCGGAAGTCCTTGGCAACCTGCACACACAGGTATACTTATCATTGAGATGATGGCAATTAATGACAACAATTTTCGTGAAATGTCACCCGAAGGGCCAGTAGGCTTGTAAGTAGCAGTGACAGCTGAGATCCCCATAGCAACTGTCTTCCCTATGCAACAAATACAGGTGGGAAACAGTGCAACTGGCTAGAGAGAGCTTGGGCGATGGTCAGAAGGACTTGGAATTGAATCTTGACTCTGCCACCATGAGCTGCGTGACCTTATGAAACTACTTAATGTCTCTGTGTCTTATTTCTTCATCTGAACAACATAGATAGTGCCATCTAGCTCACAGGTTGTCACCAGCAAGAGACCTACTATGTAGAACTTCCAGTGCACAGCAGGCAGAATAGCATCGTGTAGGGTCCAGGTTAAGGAGTGACTTAAGTTCATGGGGCCTCAGGGTCCTCAGCTGTGAAATGTGGATGTTAATAGTAGCTACTTCCTAGAGTTTGTTGATTAAACACATCATGTAAGGAAAGCACATAGAACAATGCCCAACAGTCATCGTTAGTTATCAAAGTAGGTGCTCCAGATGGCTCTTCCCTCATTGCAGGCCTCTTCTGACTCCCACCTGCGACATTTACCCATGGCAAGGAGGCTCCTTTAGTACAGGAGTTTCCTGGAATCCAGAGAGGGTTTTTGTCCCATCTCATGGTCCCTGTAGGGAGCAGTATGAAAATTGTTAGAGAGGTAAGGCTGAACTCAGAATCTTCTGGTAGCCTTGACAAAGCCAGTGGTGCTTTTATGAGTCTTAGGCCTTTCCCTCCTGTAGGTGGAAGGGATATTAGCCAGGGTTCTCTAGAGAAACAGAACCAACAGGGTGTGTATATATACATCTGAGAGAGAGAGAGAAAGGTGGCGTAGGCTGGCAGGCTGGAGATCCAGGAAAGAGTCTGAGTCCAAAGGCAGTCTGCTGGTAGAATTCCTTCTTGCTCAAGGGAGGTTAGTTTTTGTTCTATTCAAACCTCCAACTGATTAGATGAGGCCCACCCATGTTATGGAGGGTAATTTACTCAAGGTCCACTGATTTAAATGTTAATCTCATCACAAAAACACCTTCACAGAAACACCCAGAATAATATTTGACCAAATATCCGGGCACTATGGCCCAGCCAAACTGACACATGAAATTAGCTATTACATCTTCCTCACACTTCTTTTTTTTTCTTTAATTAAAAAAATTGAAGTTGATGCATGGTATTTGTATCTATTTGTGGGGTATACAGGCAATTTTGTTACATGCATACTGTGTGTAATGGGCAAGTCAGGGTATTTAGGGTATCTCCATCACCTCAAGTATTTATCATTTCTATGTGTTGGAACATTTCAAATCCTCTCTTCTAGTTATTTTGAAATATACAATACATTGTTGCTAACTATAGTCACCCTACTCTGCTACTGAAGAGTGGAACTTATCCCTTCTATCTAACCCTATGCTTATATCCATTAGCCAACCTTTCTTCATTCCCACCCTCCCCAATGCACATACCTTTCCCAGCCTCTGGGATCTATCATTCTACTCTCTTATCTTCATGAGATCAATCTTTTTAGCTCCTACATGTGAGTAAGAACATATGATATTTGTCTTTTTGTGCCTGGCTCATTTCACTTAACATAATGACCATCAGTTCCATCCATGTTGCTGCAAATGACAGAATTTCATTCTTTATCCCGTTCATATACTGATTTCTTTTCCTTTGGAAAAACACCTAGTAGTGTGATTTCCGGATTGTATGGTAGTTCTATTTTTAGCTTTTGAGAAATCTCCATATTGTTTTCCATAGTGGCTGTACTAATTTACATTCCTGCCCACAGTGTATGAGTTCCCTTTTCTCCACATCCTTGCCAGTATCTGTTACTTTTTATATTTATAGTAATAGCCATTCTAACTGGGATGAGATGATATCTCATTGTGGTTTTGATTTGCATTTCTCTAATGATTAGTGGTGCTGAGCATTTTTTCATATACCTGTTGGCCATTTGTATGTCTTCTTTTGAGAAATGTCTGTTCAGATCACATGCCCATTTTCTAATGGGATTATTTGTTTGTTTGTTTTACTGTTGAGTTGCTTCAGTTCCTTGTATATTCTGAATTTTGGTCCCTTGTCTGATGAATAGTTTGCAAATATTTTCTCCCATTCAACAGATTATCTCTTCATTCTGTTGCCATTGCTGTGTGGAAGCTTTTTAGTTTAACATAGTCCCATTTGTCTATTTTGGTTTTTGTCACCTGTGCTTTTGAGGTCTTAGCCATAAAATCTTTGCCTAGATCAATTTCCTGAAGTGTTTCCCCTATGTTTTCTTCATGACTTTTATGATTTCAGGTCTTACATTTAAGTCTTTAATCCATCTTGAGTTGATTTCTGTATATGGTAAGAAATAGAGGCCCAGTTTTAATCTTCTGCATATGAATATCCAATTTTCCCAGCACCACTTATTATAGAGGGTACCCTTTCCCAAGTGTGCGTTTTTGGTGCCTTTGTCAAAAATCAGTTGGCTGTAAATATGTGAATCTATTTCTGGGTTCTCTACGCTGTTCCGTTGGCCCGTATGTCTGTTTTTATATCAACACTATGCTGATTTAGTTACTATAGCCTTGTAATATATTTTGAAGTCAGATAGTGTGATGCCTCCAGCTTTGTTCTTTTTTTTGAGACAGAGTCTCACTCTGTCACCCAAACTAGAGTTCAGTGGCACGATCTTGGCTCACTGCAACCTCTGCTGCCTAGGTTCAAGCAATTCTTGTGCCTCAACCTCCTGAGTAGCTGGCACACACCACCATGCCCAGCTATTTTTTGTATTTTTAGTAGAGAGAGAGTTTCACCAGGTTGGCCACGCTGGTCTCAAATTCCTGACCTCGAGTGATCTGCCCATGTTGGCCTCTCAAAATGCTGGGATTACAGGCATGAGCCACCATGCCCGGCCCCAGCTTTGTTCTTTTTGCTCAGGATTATTTTTGCTATTCAGGCTTTTTTATTTAATTCCATATGAATTTTAAGATTGTTTTGTCTATTTCTGTGAAAAACGACATTGTATTTTGGTAGGGATTGCGTTGAATCTGTAGATTGCTTTGGGTATTATGGTCATTTTTTAAAAATTATTTATTTATTTATATTTTGAGAGGGAGTCTCACTCTGTCCTCCGGGCTGGAGTGCAGTGGCATGATCTCGGCTTACTGCAACCTCTGCCTCCCAGGTTCACACCATTCTCCTGCCTCAGCCTCCTGAGTAGCTGGGACTACAGGCGCCCCCCACCATGCCTGGCTAATTTTTTGTATTTTTAGTAGAGATGGGGTTTCACCGTGTTAGCCAGGATGGTCTCTATCTCCTGACCTCATGATCCGCCCTCCTCGGCCTCCCAAAGTGCTGGGACTACAGGCATGAGCCACCGTGCCTGGCTAGGTAATATGGTCATTTTAACGATAGTAATTTTTCTGGTCCATGAGCATGGGATGTCTTTCCATGTGTTTGTGTCCTCTTCAATTTCTTTCTTCAGTGTTTTGTAGGTTTTCTTGTAGAAGTCTTTCACTTCCTTGGTAAATTTATTCCGAGCTATTTTATATTTGTTTGTTTGTTTGTTTGTTTATTGAGGTAGAGTGTTGCTCTGTCACCCAGGCTGGAGTGCAGTGGCATGATCTCAGTTCACTACAACCTCTGCCTCCTGGATCATCCCACCTCAGCCTCCCAAGTAGCTGGGACTACAGGTGCTTGCCACCACATCCAGCTAATATTTTAAATTTTTTGTAGAGATTAGGTCGTGTTATGTTGCCCAGGCTGGTCTTGAGCTCCTAGGTTCAAGTGATCCACCTGCCTTGGCCTCCCAAAGTGCCAGGATTACATGCACAAGCCACCATGCCCAGCCCACGCTGGTCTATTTTTTTGTAGCTAGGTTTTTGGTAGCTATTGTAAATGGGATTGCCATCTTGATTTCGTGTCAGCAGTTTATTATTGGTATATAGAAATGCTGTTGAGTTTTGTATGTTGATTTTGTATCTTACAACTTTACTGAATTTATTCATCGGATCTAAGGCTTTCTTTGTGGAGTTTTTAGGTTTTTCTAGATATAAGATAATGTCATCCTCAAAAAGGGACAATTTGACTTTCTCATTTTCGGTTTAGATGCATTTTATTTCTTTCTCTTGACTGACTTCTTTGGCTAGGACTTTCAGTACTATGTTGAATAGGCATGGTGAAAGTGGGCATCCTTGTCTTGTTCCAGTTCTTAGAGGAAAGGCTTTTATGTTCTCCCCATTCAGCATGATGTTAGCTGTGGGTTTGTCATATATGGCCTTTATTATATTGAGGTATGCTCCTTCTATGCCTACTTTGTTGAGAGTTTTTTTCATGAAGTGACGTTGGATTTTATCAAATGTTTTCTCTGCATCTGTTGAGATGATCATATGGTTTTTGTTCCTCATTCTGTTGATGTGATGTATCACATTTATTGATTTGTGAATGTTGAACCATACTTCCACCCTGGGAGAAATCCTACTTGATCATAGTGTGTTATCTTTTGATGTGCTGTTAGATTCAGTTTGCTAATATTTTCCTGAGGATTTTTGCATTATGTTCATCAGGGATATTGGCTTGTAATTCTCTTTTTGTGTTGTATCTTTTCCTGGTTTTGGTATCAGGGTAATGCTGGCCTTGTAGCATGAGTTAAGGAGGAATCTCTCCTTTTCAATTTTTTGGGAATAATTTGAGAAAAATTGGTATTAGTTCTTCTTTGTAAGTTTGGCAGAATTCAGCAGTGAAGCCATCTGGTCCTGGGCTTTTATTTTTCGGAGACTTTTCATTACCGATTCAATCTCATTCCTTGTTATTGGTCTGTTCAGATTTTCTATTCCTTTCTGATTCAACCTTGTTGGGTTGTATGTGTCCGGAAATTTATAAATTTCTCCTAGGTTTTCTAGTTTGTCAATGTATAGTTGTTCATGATAGTTTCTGATGATCTTTTGTATTTTAATGGTATCTGTTGCAATGGCTCCATTTTCATTTGTGATTTTATTTATTTAGGCCTTCTTTCTTTTTTCTTGGTTAATCTAGCTAGCAGTTTATCAATTTTGTTTATCTTTTTAAAGAAGCAATTTCTTGTTTTATTGATCCTTTGTATTATTTTATTAGTCTCTATTTAATTTAGTTTTTTCTCTGATCTTTATTTTTTTCTTCTACTAATTTTGGGTTTGGGTTGTTCTTGCTTTTCTAGTTCTTTGAGGTACATTGTTAGATTATTTATTTGAAATCTTTCTACTTTTTTGATGTAGGAGTTTTTTGCTATAAACTTCTCTCTTAACACTGCCTTTGCTATATTCCATAGGTTTTGGTATGTTGTGTTTTAACATTCATTTGTTTCAAGAAAATTTGAATTTCTGCCTTAAGTTTTTCCTTGATCCAATGATCATTCAGGAGTATGCTGTTTAATTTTCATGTGTTTGTACAGTTTCTAAAGTTCCCGTCATTATTGGTTTCTAGTTTTATTCCATTGTGATCTGAGAAAATGCTTGATATGATTTTGATTTTTAAAATTTTTTTGGGCCAGGCGCAGTGGCTCACGCCTGTAATCCCAGCACTTTGGGAGGCAGAGGTGGCAGGATCACAAGGTCAGGAGATCGAGACCATCCTGGCTAACACAGTGAAACCCCGTCTCTACAAAAAGTACAAAAAATTAGTCAGGCGTGGTGGCGGGCACCTGTAGTCCCAGCTACTCGGGAAGCTGAGGCAGGAAAATGGCGTGAACCCGGGAGGCAGAGCTTGCAGTGAGCCGAGATTGTGCCACTGCACTCCAGCCTGGGCGACAGAGTGAGACTGTGTCTTAAAAAAAAAAAAATTGTTGAGACTTGTTTTGTGTCCTGACATGTGGTCTGCCTTGGGGAATGTTCCATGAGCTGATGAGAAGAATGTGTATTCTGTAGCTTCTGTATTAAATATTCTGTAAATGTCTTTGGTTTCATTTGGTTTAAAGTGCAGCTTAAATCCAATGTTTTTTTTTTAAAAAAAATTCTGTCTAGATAATCTGTCTAACACGGAGAATTGAGTATTAAAGTCTCCAGTTATTATTGTATTGGAGCATATGTCTTTCTTTAGATCTAATAATATTTGCTTTATATAGCTGGGTGCTCTGGTGTTTGGTACACATCCATTTAGAATTATTATATCCTCTTATTGAAATGATTCCTTTATCATTATATACTGACTTTCTTTGTCTCTTTTTACTGTTTTCGACTTTAAGACTGTTTTATCTGATATAAGTATAGCTAATCCTGCTTGGTTTTGGTTTCTGTTTGAATAGGTATCTTCTTGTATACCTTTACTTTCACTCTATTTGTGTCTTTACAGGGCAGGTGAGTTCCTTGTAGGAAGCATATGGTTGGGTCATATTTTTTTTACCCATTTAGTCAGTCTGTATCTTTTTTTTTTTTGAGATGGAGTCTCACTCTGTCACCCAGGCTGGAGTGCAGTGGCGCGATCTTGGCCCACTGCAAGCTCCACCTCCCAGGTTCACGCCATTCTCCTGCCTCAGCCTCCCGAGTAGCTGGGACTAAAGGCCCCCGCCACCACACCTGGCTAATTTTTTGTATTTTTCTAGTAGAGACAGGGTTTCACTCTGTTAGCCAGGATGGTCTCAATCTCCTGACCTCATGATCCACCCGCCTCAGCCTCCCAAAATGCTGGGATTACAGGTGTGAGCCACCGTGTCTGGACCAGTCTGTATCTTTTAAGTGGAAAGTTTAACTTGTTTACATTCAAAGTTATAGTGATGTGTGAGGGCTTATACCTGTCATTTTATTACTTGATTTCTGCTTGTTACATATATCCTTTGTTCTTCCCTTTATCTCTTATTGCTTGTCATTGTACTTTTTTGTGGTAACATTTTAGTCTTCTCCTTATATGTGTGTTTGCTCTACCAATGGTTTTATACTTTTGTGTGTTTTCCTTTTTTTTTTTTTTGAGATGGAGTCTTGTTCTGTTACCCAGGCTGGAGCGCGATCTCGGCTCACTGCAAGCTCCGCCTACTGGGTTCACGCCATTCTCCTCCCTCAACCTCCTGAGTAGCTGGGACTATAGGCGCCCACCACCACGCCTGGCTAATTTTTTGATTTTTAGTAGAGATGGGGTTTCACTGTGTTAGTCAGGATGGTCTTGATCTCCTGACCTTGTGATCCGCCTGACTTGGCCTCTGAAAGTGCTGGGATTACAGGTGTAAGCCACTGTTCCCAGCCTCTTTTGTGTGTTTTCATATGGTAGGTATCATTCTTTTACTTCCAGGTGTAGGACTTCCTTAAGCATTTCTTATAGGGTCTGTCCAGTGGTGATGAATCCTCTGAGATTTTGCCTGTCTGGGAAATACTTTATTTCTCCTTCATTTATGAAGGATAACTTAGCTGGGTACAGTATCTCTGCCTGACAGGATTTTTTTTTCCCCCCAGCACTCTGAATATATCATTACAGTATCTCCTGGCCTATAAGGTTTCTGCTGAGACATATATTGTTAGTCTGATGGGGGTTCCCTTTTAAGGGACTAGATGCTTTTCTCTGGCTGTTTTTAGAATTCTCTCTTTGTCTTTGACTTTTGACAGTTTGACTATAATGTGCCATGGAGAAGACCTTTTTGAATTTTATGTATGTGGGGATCTCTGAGCTTCCTGTAACAGGATGCTTAAAATCTCTTGCTACACTTGAAAAGATTTCAGCTATTATTTTTCTAAATAGAGTTTCTTCTGAGACACTGAATTTTCAGTGTCTCAGCAAACAAAGAGCTGGTCAAAGAAGACAAGTAGTTGATCATTTTATGGTGTCCCATATGTCACATAGGCTTTGTTAATTCTTTTAAATTCTTTTTTCTTTATTTTTGTTTGACTGGGTTATTTCAAAAGACTTGCCTTCAAGTTCTAAAATTCTTTCTTCTGCTTGACCTAGTCTATTGTTGAAGCTTTTGAATATACTTATTCATTCAATGAATTCTTCAGTTCTAGGGTTTCTGTCTGGTTCTTTTTTAAAAAAATATGTATATCTATCTCTTTAGTAAATTTCTCATTTATCTCCTGAATTATTTTTTTCTGATTTATTTGTATTATTTATGTGTTCTCTGGTATCTCGCTGAGCTTCTTTAGCATCATTATTTTGAATTCTTTTCCCGTTATTTCAAAGATTTTTTTTTCACTGGAATCTGTTGCTGGAGAATTATTATGTTACTATGGAGATGTCATATCTTCTTTCTTTTTCATGTGTCTTGTGTTCTTACATTGATATCTGCACATTTGATGTAACAATTACTTCTTCCAGTTTTCTGGGTTTGCTTTTGTAGTGGAAGACTTTTTCCTAAAAACGTATCTATGGTGTTGATTGGATAGGCCACTTTGGCTTTTATTCTGTGTGTATGCAGTAGTGTAGTTTCCAAGTAATTTCTTCAGCTGTAAACAGCATTAGTGTTGTCTGTGATTTCCTCAGTGGCTTATGGTGAGTTTATTAGTGGAGACTGTGTTGAAGTTTTGTGCACACAGGGACACCAAGTGGGCTAGTCCTTGGGCCCCAGTTGTGGCAGTGGTGGGCCAAGCATGCCTGTTCTTGGACCCCAGGGTGGTGTATGCTGACACCAGCGTTAGGGGATCTAGCCAATTCTTGGGCCTCTAGGTGCCTTGCTTAGGTGCTGGCAGTGGCAGTGGTGGGCTGAGCAGGTAGGTGGGCCCTTGGGCCCCTGGGTAGCAGGTGTGCATGGGCAGTGGCAGTAACAGTGGAGACAGCCCCCTGGATCCTCAGCATTTCATGCTGGTGTTAGCAGTGGCTAAAATTGGGTGGTCAAGCCAGTCCTCAGGCCTGTAGGTGGCTTGTGTGGGTGGATGCCAGCGGTGGTGGTAGTGGCAGGTTGGGTGGGCCCAACTTTGGGCCCCTGGTAGGAGTGCTCAGGTGACAACAGTGGTGGATGAAGCTGGGAAATTCCCAGGCTCCTGGACGGCATGCTCAGGCCCTGGGGGGTGGGTGGAACCAGACTGTCTGGGCAGGTCCTCAGGCCCTCAAAGGGTATGTGGAGGCACTGGCTGTGGTAGGCAGAGGTGGGATGATCTTTGGGCCCCTGGAAGAATGCTTAGGTGGGAATGACAGTGGCTGCACTGAGGTCCTGCTACTGGCGAGAGTGGGGTTGCTTTCAGTAGCAGCAGCCATAGGCAGCCCCACTGCTGAAGGCAGTGGGGTTGCTGCCAGTGGCTCATGTTTTAGCCCTGGCAGCAGCAGCCAGCAGCAGTGGAGGCTGCAGGTGGGGGATATCAGTGAGACTCCAGGGATGTGGAGATGCAGGGGCTGTTGGGCTTGTGGGCACATGCAGTCTGGTGGGAGCTGGGTGCTCCAAATGATGCCATGCTGTAGCTGTTTAGGACAGCCAAGGGGGTGTGGGATCCAGTGTGAGCTCCCTTTCTGGAGCAATATCATTGTGCAGTCTCCAGGCAGCCCATTTCAGTTAGTCTCGGGTCCAGCAGGAGTTGAGAGTCTCTCCTGTGGCTAAGGTTGCAAGAGTCGAAGGTGGGAATGCAGACCACTGGGGATCCCTCACTTACCCTTTCCCCATATTGCGGATCCTCTCCCAGCTTCCAGCCTATCCTGCTTCCCTGTCCTTCCTCGCCTCAGGTGTTTTCTGCCACTTCTTGTTGAATTCCTGTGTTCTGTCTTAGATGATTTATTGGAAGCATGATTATCTACTTGCTGTGTTGGTTCCTCTCTGTGCAGTAGGCGGGTATCAGATGTCCTCAGTCAGCCATCTTGAGGCCCCTCCTTCTTTGTTAAATCTTATGGATTCAAACTGAGGTTTTGTGAGAAACAGAAACAGCTTTAGCTTCCCACGGGCTCAGAACAGACCCTAGGACCCTGTAAGGCTCACGTACCTCCTTTTAGATAACTTAGTGCCAGCTTAGCTATCAGTGAGTACAACTAGAGATGAGGAAGCAGGCCCAGAGATGGGGCCTCACTTACCCCAGGTCACACAGCAGAGCCAACTCTGTAGCCTAGGGCTTTTGACCAGGTCCCTGCTCTCTCATCTCAGGGTGATTGCTAGCTCCACACTCACACCGCCCAAATGCTGAGGAGATGAACTCTGATGTAGGCTGAGGCCTCTGGGTGCTCACTGTCCCTGTCTCTGAAAGGTCAGCTGTTCCTGAAAGGAACCCTTCCAGCCTTCTATTTCCAGCAGTCTTTTCCTCCACGTTGATTGCCTTCTGTTGAGCAGACCAGATTGAGGAGATCGATGACATTAATTTGCACTGAGAAGAAGTTGGTGATTTTCCTCCTTCAGCTATGACAAGGCTGCCTGAGGCTTTTGGTCAGAAAAAGATGCCAGCTTTAAAAAAATCTCTGCAGAAGTTTTCTCAGAAGAATCGCAGAATCTTGGAGCAGGAAGAAGCTTCCAGAAGACTTAATTTTATCCAATTTCTTCACGGCGGATGAAGGCACACGGAGCCCACAGTATGGAAAGAATGTGCCTCAGGAAACAGAGCTAAACACTTGCTCTTTTCGTGTTTTCCTCTTTTATCTGGACCCCGGGTAGGAGGCATCCGGGGCTGGCTGACGCACAGGATGAGTGGAGAGGGAGGCTCTGTGGGAGCCACTCCCATAGCCCAGGTGCGATGTGATGGGGTCTGGGCTCAGGCAGTTGTTGGATGGATGGGGAGGATGAAGGTTAAACACTGTATCCAAAGATAACTGTGAGACAGAATCGATGGGGTATAGTGACTGGTTACATGTGTGAGTTGGAGGAAGGATGGAGTTTGGGGCTTCTGTTTTGGTTGCTGGCTGAATGGCTATTGCTGCCCAGGACCAGGAAAGTATAAGAGGTGGTGAGCAAGGAAGTGGTGGCATTTCAGAGGGGTGAGCAATGAGCTTTGGATGTGTTGTGGGACGTCCAGAGGAGGCTGCTAGGTAGTGAGATGTAGGGCCTGAAGCTCAGAGCACAGGACTGAGCAGGAGATGTAGCATTTCACCAACATGTTCTGGACGCTGAACCTGTGGGAAGGAGGATTTGCAGGGGCGAGTTCAAAGCCAGGTAAAGCGGAGTCCGAGTTGATTCCCGGGCCATGCTCTTTCCACTAAACTGTATGCCCAAGGGAAGATAACAAGGATCATAGGCCAATTCCCAGAGAAGGTTTATGTCCCCAGTTTTCACAGTCATTTCCTTCTTTGACTAGCATTGCGTATATTGGTAGATATGACGCTGTCCCTCCCTGCTGACACTGATGAGCATGGGTTCTTTGGAGCAGTGAGTCTGATGTTTTCTGGTCTTGGTAAAATGATTCCTTGGAGTTGATGAAAGGGCTTGGACGAAGTGGGTACAGACATGGCTGGCACCTCAATCTCCCACCATTCCAGGGACTCCAGGCCGGGCAAAGCGTCTCCAGATTTCTCTGACACCCTTCCCACCCAGGCAGGCCCAGAGCCACAAAGAGGGGATAGAGCTATCCACTGAAGGGCTCAGTGGCTTTCTCTGGTATCCTGAATACAGTATTAAGAACCAGGCATTAAGAACCATTGTCAGTAATTTGTCACCTTGATTTCTCTCCAGCTGTTTGGTAATTCGTGTTAAGTCCCAAGTGAGTATGTGTGCTGGTTCCTGGCAGGATTCAAAGAATAGAGGTCAAAAGAAAATAAAAGCCTTTCTGGGATTTCTTAGGTCAGGTGGCTTAACCTTTTGAAAAAGATTTTTAAATAACTCACTCCAGATCTAGCAGAGATTCCGTTCGGAAGGATTCTGGCGAAACAGCGTTGAGTTGACAACTCTGCTTCTGAATAGTACATTATTTATTCAGTGCCAGCCACGAGCCCGGCAGGTGATGAGCTAAACTAAACTTGCTGGCACACACACGCAGAACTCAGGAACAGCAGAGTGATGGCAGCCTCATCTCAAAGTGGCTCCTTCAAGGAGGAGGACTAAGAGTGTTAAGGTGAGGATCTCACCCTGCTCTGAATGGGGAGGGGAACTTCTGTGTGCGCCCCTGTGTGCCAGCTTTCTATACTCAATAACATTTGTTCTCCACCACAACCCACAAGGCATGTGTCACTCTCAGGGACCCTGAGGGTGGTAGTGACTTCCCTAAAGGCTTGAACCCAAGTGTCCAATTCAGAATCCAGAGCTCTTTTCAATAACGCATTAGAAGAGGCTGCTGGTTGGTGTGGTAACTAGTCTCCAAGATGGCACCAATGAACTGGTTTTAGTATTCACACCCTTGTACCGTTGCCTCTCACATTGAATCTGAGCTGACCCCGTGTAGCCAGATAAATGTGGCTGAAGTGATGCCGTGTGACTTCTGAAGCCAGGTCATAAGAAGCCTTGCAGCTTCTTGATTCTCAGAATGCTTGCTCCGGAAGAAGCCAGCTACCGTGTAAGAAATCAGATGTCTCTGAGACCACCATGCTGTGAAGAGGCCACGACTGCCACATGCAGAGGCTACACGGAGAGAGAGAGAGAGAGGAGAGAGACAGAGAGAGAGATGCTCAGCCATCCCTGAGCCAAGGCATAAACACGTGAGTGAGGAAGCCAGGTTGGATGTTCCCACCCCCTCCAGTCCTCAGATGACACCAGCCTCAGCTGCCATCTGACTGCAACCAGAAGAGGCACCCAGAAAGACCTGCCCAGCTGAGCCCAGTCAATCCTTAGAACAATGAGAAGTAATAATAAATTTGTGTTTTAAGTGACTAGGTTTTGAGATGGTTTGTTTCACAGTGATACAGAGAAACCCAAGTGAAGCAATTGGGTTTCAGGACCATTTTGTCTATAATAGTCTTTATGACCTATATTCTCGTCCATTTATTATATATCAGACACCATACTAAGCATTCTACATTTATTACTCTATTTGATTTTTCCCAAGAATTCTATGAGACAGCACCTGTCATTGCTAATTACACCTGCTTTACATATAGGAAAAGCTCAGAGACGTTAAGTAATAAAGCCAAGGTTACACAGCAAGTGAGTGGAAAGGCCGGGATTTAAACTCCAACAACCTAACCTTAGACCTTATGCCATTATGCAGTGCTCTGTACTGTGACTGGAGGCAGGTGACCCAGAGGACTAAACCCCTGATGGACGGACTCAGATCTGGGGGATTTGCCTCAGCAAGTTTTATTTTGCCCAGAGAGCTTGCTCTGGGAGGTTTGAAGCAGCTGTCTGGGCTCATGCTGAGGCTTCTGGGGACCAGCAGCCAGGGCTTTGTGAACTCATTCACATGGAGAAACAAATGGTTCTGATCTTTTCTTTTAAAATGTTTTTCAAGGGAAGTCAGTGCTGGCAGCAGGGTCTAGATTGATGGCATCAGATGCTGAGAAGTGGAGCCTCCGCCTCGCGTCGCTTCAATTGGTACCTTGGGTCGGATCAGCCAGAAATGCAGCAGGGCTGGGCGATGTCCCGCTGATTGCCTATGCAGGACACATTCCCCTCCCTTCTCTCCTTACTTTTATTGCTTTTCTAGTCTGCCTCTCTAGTCACGGGGGCAGCTTTAGATTTTCTGTCCTCAGAGCAAAAGGGATGGAAAAAGGAGGATACAGTCACATGTAATTAGAGGCACGGATGGGGGCGGGAGGCAAGAGGAGGGTGGAGGGCCGTGTCTCTGAGTGGAGACGCAGGAGCCACCAGGCACAGATGGCTCCCTCTCCATGCACGCAGGGCTCTGTGGAGGCGCCAGGGCAGCCCCAGGCAGCCCCTGCTCCTCTGTGGCACGTCCCTTCGCAGGATGTTCGGGGACAGGATTCTAAGCATGAGGGGCTGCAGCTCTGACTCACGATGGCAGCTCTGGTCCTGGGTGTAAGTATGGAAAAGTGCTGATCACCAGCCTGGCCTCTGGGTCTCTCTTCTCTCTTTCCTTCCCCCAGGCCTCTCCTTGGTGTCTGCTGTCCATGAGCACAGCCCTGTCTTCAGAGCCAGGGGATCAGGAAACAGCATGGGTCATGTTGAGAGACACAAGCTCACCTCTGCCCACAGGACGAAACATTAGCCTGGCGGGCACAGGCCTCACATCCAGCTCCTGGGGGTCCCTAGCCTGCCCTCCCTGACCCTCCATCCTCACCCAGATCCTCCACTGCTCTCTGGGAGCCCTTGGCTTGCACAGCTTTCACCTGGGCTGGGAAAGTCTCTCTTCTGCACACTCGCTGCCATGTTTGCCAAGCACCAGACCTTTAAGTACCATGTACCATTTTTTTTTCATATCCACATACCACATGTACTGTTATTTGCTTATTAGTTTTCTTTAGAGTGACTCTCTTTATATTAATTGATTTTACAAGTGAAACGAAATGATGAAAACCAGAATCACTTGCTATAAATAGACGATGCCTGAGTAACAGAATACAATAAAAACAAAATACTGTCATTTTAGCTCAATATCGTTGTCTTCCAAAGATCCAGGCTTGAGACCTGCCCTGTGTTTACTGAATGGAATATCACCATCTGTTCAAGATGTACCAATGAGACTTTCTTTTTAATGTACACTAAAGAAACCAAAGAGAATTGAAAAGGGCAAAAATCTTCTTACTCTGTGATTTAATGCTGTTCAACGTTGTGTCTGTGTCTACCTCAAATCATTTCTCCTCCCTCCTGTGGCCCATATTTCATGCTTTGATAATCACAGTTCTGCCCAAATCCTGACTTGTTTTTAAAGACCGGCTAAAAGGTTCTACTGCCTCCAAAAGTCTTCGGAGTCTTTTCTTACTACTTCTGCCTATATCTTTTTCTTCTTTCTCTAACCCCCGCTTCCAGCCTTTTCCTGGTAATTTTTAATTGAAAGCCAGGCATTGTATACATCTGCATCATCAAACATAGTCGTTACAAGTCACGTGTAGCTCCTTGAATTAAAATAAAATAAAATATAAAATTCAGTTCCTTAGTTGCACTAGCCACATTTGAAGTGTTCAATAGCCACATATGGCTAGTGCTTTCTGTCTTGGCCAGTGCAGGTTACAGACCATTCCCATCATTGCAGAAAATACTGATAGTAACAGGTATAATAGTAACCGTATAGTAAATATTTATAGTAACATTTTATAGTAAAAAATACCAATTATTATGATACTTCCTGTAACCTAACTGTTCTGGGGCTCCATGCCAGGAGACTCCCGCTCCTAGAAGGCAGAGACTGGAGCACGTGTGGGGAGGGAGGGAGGGTGGTGGGGATTTTATGCAGCATTTTTCATGCTGCTGAGCACAAAGGTGATGCTTGGTTGACCCTGCTGAATTAAATTTAATTCCTTATGACTGCTAATTGTAATTATGTTGCTCTAAAGTTGGTTTTATGCCATCGTATCAAATAATATGTATATAAATAGCAAAATAACTTTTCAGCTCAGAACGTTTATTTTGTGCAATGTGTGATACAATAAAATTCTGGTATAAAAAAGAATTTGCAAAATTATCTATCTTGGTAAAGGCTACATTGTCTAGAGTTAGAGTTTTATGAGTTAGAAAAAAAAAAGCATTTTCCTTCTTGGACTAAATTGATTCCTTACTCTCTTATCCTTTCAACAAACCTTGATGGAGTACCTACAATGTGCCAGACCTTAGTCAACTCCAGGGGAATAAAGATGAAGAGTAAGTTGTATTTCTGATTTGGAGAGGCTTATAATTTAGAAAGGGAGATGATATGAAAGCCAAACCAATTATCCCAATTCCATACAAACACAATACAGGTATGCACAAAGTGCTGTGAGAACCAGGAGAGCGGCTTTGAGTATGACTAGGAAAGCTGGAAAAGATAACACAAAAGGGATGACCTTTGGATCATGCTTTGAACATGAGCCAGACTTGCCATAAAAAGGGCATTCCAGGCTACAGAAAGAGCAGGGATTGAGCTATAGAGGCTTGTATCTGGGGTTTTAGAAGCAGTCAGTGACAAGAGGTGGCTGGTGTGTAGAATATCTGGGGGAGGGATAGGAGACAGAGCTGGAATGACGGGTAGGGGCAAACCAGGAAGGACCTTATGTGCCTAGCAATGGGTAGTTGTTGTAGGTCTCTAAATATGAAAGTTTAACAGAGATGGCTGGTTATCTACTCTAAGATTTATTATCTCTTCCCCTCTTACTTACAGAACTCTGCTGTTTAGTTAGGCCTATTAATTTCTGGAACAAAAGACTACATTCCTCAGCTTCCCATGCATTTAGTTAGCCACATGAGTAAGATATATATGAGTGAGTAAGTCTTGACCAAAGGGAAATAAGGAGAGTGTTGTGTGGAACTCCTAAGAAGATGCTTAAAGGGAGATGAGTTATAAAGCAGAGACCCCTGTGTCATTCTTACTTCCTCTTGTTTTGGTTTGCAACTTGGACATCATGCTTGGAGTTTCAGCAGTTCTTTTGTACTACAAAGTCACTTTGAGGATGAAAGCCACAATTAAAAATGGCAGAGTAGAAAGAGGAGGCACTAACCCTGTGTGTCATCTTTTATTTTATGTGAGAAATAAACAAGTTATTTAAATTATTGTCACTTGGGGATTTGTAATATTCAGCCAAACTTAATGAATACAGGGAGTCATTGCCTCTCTGATTTAAACACCGTATCTAATAACTCCAATATTCTGGATTTCCTTTGGATCTATATGTGCCATTTTTTTTCCTCTTGGTTTTCAGTCATTTGATCTTACCTTCTTATTTTCCTGGTAATTTTTTTCTTTTTCTTTTTTTTTTTGAGACGGAGTCTCGCTCTGTCGCTCAGGCTAGAGTGTAGTGGTGTGATCTCGACTCACTGCAAGCTCCACCTCCTGGGTTCACGCCGTTCTCCTGCCTCAGCCTCCCTGGTAGCTGAGACTACAGGCACCCACCACCATGCCTGGCTCATTTTTTGTGTTTTTAGTAGAGACGGGGTTTCACCGTGTTAGCCAGGATGGTCTTGATCTCCTGACCTCGTGATCCACCTGCCTCAGCCTCCCAAAGTGCTGGGATTACTGCTCCTGGCCTTTTCCTAGCAATTTTTAATTGAAAGCCAGGCATTGTATACATCTGCATCATCAAACATAGTAGTTACAAGTCACGTGTAGCTATTTGAAATAAAATAAAATATAATATAAAATTCAGTTCCTTAGTTGCACTAGCCACATTTGAAGTGTTCAATAGCCACATAAGGCTAGTGCTTACTGTCTTGGCCAGTGCAGGTTACAGACCATTCCCATCATTGCCAAAAATTGATATTTCTGCTGTAGAGATTATTTGAGGCTGAGGATGATGTTGTCTTTCTCCAGAGAGGAAACTCTCATTTTTGACCACAAATTAGATTTTAACTCTTTTAGATTGATAGACCCTGCAGTCCCACTTTTGTCTCTCTAGCCCCATAAGGCTGTCAAATGGTCTGTTCAGTTTCTCAAACTCTAGACTGCTGCGTACGAACGGGCAAATGCCTCAAGAGCAGCTAAATGTTGGACTTACCTCTTTGTATTTACCTTCTTTCCATGATCTTGGCCCTTCACATCTTTGATATTGGTCACTTCCCAATGACTTCAAATGGATTTTTAAAATACCGTATTCAATTTTGTAGTTATTATTGGTAGAAGGGTTGGTGTAATACAAGCTAGTCTGCCACAGCTGGAAGCAGAAGTCACATCTCTGTCTTAGGCATATAGCTCAGGAGACAATACAGAGGAAGTCTGTCAGGATAGTTTAGGCAAGAAACAATGAGAGCTTAAACTCTCCAGGGAGGGAGAGAGGAGACAGATTTCAGAAATTTGAGCAATTGAAGAAAGCGAAGTTAGCTGGAATTGGTGTCAAAGTGGATGTGAGGCATGAGAGACAGGGACGGGGAGAGGGAGAGGAAGAATTCGAGGATGACCTTCAGGTCATGGCCATTAGATACCTCGGGTAGCACGGTGGATGCTCCCTTCTAAAGTGATATAAAGAGCAGGGCCTGGGGAGAATTCTCTCTGGTGGCTCTGGAGGTGGTTGCATCAAGTGTGCCGTGTACAATGCCCGGTTGCGGTGAGACCTGGTGGAGCAGCTGTTATGCCTGGTGTTCAGTGGCAGGACAGCAGCACCTTCCCCCAGGCTAGTTCTGTAGCATGGCTTCAGTTTGGTCTGGCTGCTGCTGCTTCTCCTCCTCTTCCTCCTCCTCCTTCTCCTCCTCTTCCTCATCCTCCTCCATCCCCCTCTCCCTCTTCTTCTTTTTCTTCTTTTCTTCTCCACTACTCCTTTTCTGCTTGCTACTCCAGCCTTCTGGCAATTCCAGTACTCTTTGAATGAACTTCTTGTCTATTTCTGGAGTCCATTTCTGTTGCTCGAAACCCAGAACTCTGATGACTAGAGAAGTATACACTCATAATATCCAATGTATACATTACAGAGAGTTTTCTCCCTATGGACTGAGTTTCTTCATATAACTCTGGTACGTATGCTTGTCCTATTTTCTAGATATTCTCAGAAGTGATGAGAAAAAACCAGAATGTAGAGATGGAAGGTGGAATAAAATGGCTATTTCAAGCAGTGATAGTATAATGATGGCTTGGTTGAAGCCAACAGAATGGCTGATATTTCCCAGACACTTTGAAGCCTGAGAAAGAAAGAAAGCTTACGGATTTTCATTTAGTCTATCTCCCTCCCCAGTCTAGGTGAGGTATTCCCATCTAGGGATGCTAAGCTAATTCCAGGGACTGTGGGTGTGTGACTTCCTCCTAGCACGCTGCTCTGCTGGTCAAACAAAGGCCAGCCCAACATTTACCCTTCAGCTGAGGAGGAGCAGGGTCTGTGCCAGGTCTGGGTGAACCCTTCTCATCCTGAGCATGACTAGTCTGACCTGAGAGCGAGCACTCTGCTCCCTGCAGTGCCTAAAGGCTGCCTGGGGTGCAGACCACTCAGCATCCCTGGGGCAAGTGGCCTGAGCTGGAGGTCCAGGAGCCAGAGTCCAGACTTAGGGCATCGCTACATCGATGTGGTCCTTGAAGCTTAGCAGGCCAAAAGGGGAACAGGGAGGATGTCTGACACCTGGGCTTCTGCTATTCTGAGCTCTGCAGAGGCCAGATCATAGAGGACCCTACTGGTCAAGTTCAGACATTTGGAGTTTACTCTAGGGGCACTGAGGAGTGAGTAGCTTAAGTGACTTGGTTTGCACTTTGGAAATCTGACTCCAAATCAGAATCGATGGAAGGGAAAGACATTATATGTTGTGAACCCAGTTAGGATCTGCTGTGGTGGTCCACACGAGAGAAGAGGCAGACATGCAGAGGAGAGTGTGGTAGGGATGCGGTGGAGGAGACAGACATTTTAGAGGCAGTCTTGATAGGCTGTGGACAAGGTCAGAGTGACCTCTAGAAGCTCTTCTCTCAGGCAGATCCAGAGGAAGAACCACCAGATTTGGGGGAAAGATAATAAATTCTGTTTGGACATGACAGTTTGAGGAGCCTGTGAGAAACACAAGACGCTTGGGCAGAGTGTGTGTCTAAGGATCAAAGGCAATGTCTGGGTGAGAGATCTGGGTTTTGGAATCCTTGATCAGAGCGGGCCTCTGTCTGAATCACCCCTGAAATTGATGGCTTGGGTGTCTGCATATGGACTGCCCCTGGCCCCCTGAGGCCGGATGCTTGTTCACAGTTTCTTGTGCCATCTTCTGCTGGGACCACCCCAGATGACTCACCATGGCCCGTGGACTGGCTCTGCCTGTGGGACCCTGTTCTTGCAATCCATCCCACCTGCCCCTTGGGAGATGGAGTTCTGACAGGGACAGTCCTGACCATCTCAGTCCTCTAGCTGGGAGAGGGCAAGAGCTCACCATCTAATCAGGCTTCTAACTTCTCAAAGCTGCCTGTGTGGACAGACTCACAGCTCTCATGAGAGCCACCTAGAAAGGCTACAGAAATATATGCAATTGTCAGGGGAAACCAGGAGTGCTGACATAATCTTGAGGAAAATAGCATTCACTTAGGTTGCAGTGTGTGGGCTGTGGCCCAGAACTTGGCTCCCATCGATGCCTGAGCCACAGTGTACTCTGCTCTCCCACTGCCAGCACAGACCTTGAGCTGACCTCAGGTGGTCTCCTGATCATGCCCAACTTGCAGCCTTTCTCTCTGGGATGAGCTTCCTCACAGCTTCTTCCCAATGGATGAGGACACATTTTTTAAGGCCAGTGTCACATGTCACCTCCTCTCTGGATCTTTCCCCAAGCCAGGAGCAGTTGCCCCTCCTCTGAGCTCCCGTGATGCTCTGGGTAGCTTCTAACCTGTACCACTGAGTACCCCGCCTGGGACAATGCATATGCAGGTCTGTCTCTCCTGTCCAAGTGTAAACTCTTTGAAGGCCCCTTCTCATCTTTCTATGTCTGGTGCCTAGTTCAGGGTCTGGCACAGAGGAACTTAGTAAGTATTTGTTAAATGCATATATTAATAAAATAATTACACACAAGAATTAGAAAGAGCCACCACCTGGTGGACAGCAGACTGGCATCCAGTCTCATCCCCTATCCCCGTGCTCCCTGAATCTCCCTGGGTAGATCACGCGTCCTGTCTTCAGCATCCTCACCTGTAAAACAAAGGAGGTGGAACCAGTTGCTAAGGATCATCCTACTTCGATGCTCTGTCATCTATGAACTAATCCCACCCTACTTGCAGTCTGCAAATAAAGAGACTCTGAAGACACAAAGCTCTGATCAGAACTGAAAGGCTCAAAGACTTGAGATCTTGCCAAACTGAATAGCCACAGAAGAGTCAAGGAAAACATCGGGGAGGAGGGCTTGGGAGCAGCAGAGGGGAAGTCCGGGCCATTGCAGGTGCAGGGAGCAGAGGCGCAGCAGGAAAAACACTCGTGGTTGGTATTGAGGGGTGATGAGGCACTGGCTTTGGGGGAGCCAGGCAGACCCTCTTTCTTCTTCTCCTTCGTGGGTTGGAATTGCTCATTGCATTTTGTGTAGCCTTTTAGAAAACTGAAGAGCAGGATTTTTAGAGATGAAGAACCAAGTCCCCTCATCTTTCAGCCGAGGAAACAGAGAATAACTGGGCTGGCCCAGGGCCTCAGGGAAGATCTCATGACCCCGAATCTGGGACTCGTTTTGTCTCCCAGTTTTACTGTGAGTCACTGGAGATTGGCACGTCTGTCTTCCGTATCTCCCAGCTGCCTCATGCAGAGTTTCATACCCAGAAGGTGTTTCATAAGTGCTCAGCAGAGACCTAACATCCAAAGAACCTTGAAGGACTCTGTTCATGTGCTGAGCAACTTCAGCTGTTGGAGGGGGTTGTCGGGGAGAAGGTTTGGGTAATTTTCCAAAGCTTTAGAGGCCTGGCAGGGCTCATGGTGAACTTATAGGAGTAAATCGCTTGCCTCTGTGAAATGAATGAACTCTCCTAGGGCACCAAGTGCTTAGAGAAAGAAGTAATTCACTAAATGGTTCCTTCCTGCAGCAGAAGAACAAATGTGCTTCACACAAGCGTGGAAATGACTTATCACGGGAACATTTTGGGGGAGAATCATTTTCTCAGGGCTGTTGGATCGTGACTGGAGCCAGCACAGTGACACCAGAGCCAGCTAGCCCTTTGAGAGAGATGGCCAAGAGGTGGCACCTCTTAATTTTTACCAGAGGGACCCTTGAGATGGGGGGAGGGGTAGACAGAGGCAATACTCATGACAGTTAAGGGTCACCTTTTCTCATTAAGTCATCCTCAAGACTCGGAAACTGAGGCCTAGAAAAGGGAGAGGACTCTTAGAGCCATTCAGAGGGTGGAGCAAGAGCAAAAGGACCCCAGCTCCCAGCGTGGGCTCTGCCCTCAGCAGGCCTCTCGGAGTCCTGAGGACATCTTCCCCCCCGTTCCTAGGTCACTGGATTAGTGACTGGACCCTCCTATTGCCCCTCGCTCTTCATCACAGTCACAGTTGCTTACCCTGTATCCAGAGGGCTGGGGCAGGGGACCTGGGAGCAGAAGGAGCTCCCCCTGCCTTTCTGCGGGTAGAGCAAGTCTTCTCCACTTTGTTTCTGAGTTAAGAGAGCAAATATTCATTTGTACGGTACAAATGAATGAGCTATAGCTACACGACATTCAATACAGTGTATACATAGACCATGTAACATATATAACACAATCCTATATAAACATGTATAAAATACTGAGTGAAAATTAAGATCCAGAAGAAGAATACTGTTTACTATTGTTTACTATTTAGTAAACAACTACATCCAAATAAAACCATATGTAAAATAAAAGTTTAAAACAACCGAGGTAATGATAAATAAGTGGTTGGCTCCGGTGGGAGAGGCAGAGAAGTCTGATGAGGAAGAAACACACAGGCAGAGACATGTCATTGCCAGTGCCCTGGTTCTTTGGAGTAGTTCATTGACGTTAAGTATATCATAATTAGAAAAAAATCAACTAATTAATGAATCAATCAATCAATGAAAAGAGGGTCATTCGTGAGAGTGTGTCAGGACCTAAGGCCTATACAAGAAGAAGAAAACAGAAACAAAGGCCAAGGAATACGAGATGAGATTTCAGCCCTAGGAACCAGGTTTCTTACTAAAGGGAAGTCAGGATTCTCAACCTCCCAAGTTTGGATCGGGGGACTTACAGAGGATGTTGACACATTCAGCGCAGCGTCCCCCGCAAGAAGCCTGGGTGGCTTTGTCAGAACAAACAACATGGACCTTTTGCCACAGCAGTTCTCTTGGGTATAGATGATGTCAGAGTCTGTCATCCAGAAGGCCTGGGAATGATTGGTTTCTTCCCATTTTATGTGTTTCATCCTTTGGGGAAAAATATTGTCTGGAAATTTTTACATTGCCTTGGAGTGAGGCACCCATTGGTTGGGGTGAATCAGCACCAAACAGCCACACACTAGTGTCTGGGGTTCAGCGTGAGGCTACCTAGAACTGGGCGAACTGCCCAGAGAGAAGCCCTGTTCTTGCCCTGCAAAAGACACACTCACCTCCACATCACCTCTCTGCTGTTCCAGCCAGCTGGCAACACCCCCAGGCCCAGGAAGGATATGATGGATAAAAGGGCATAGCAGATTGGAACGGGGATACCTGTCATCAGGTGGAATTAACAGGGACCTCTTCTACGTGGGGCTACCTTGGCTTCAAGACAGGGATGTTTGGTCCCTCCCCGAAATGTTCCTGCACTAAAACCATCACCTTCCCTTCTGAACTGGCTTGGTTGCCAACCCCTTTGATAAGAAAGGGGCTAAATTGCTCATTATGATGGGGTCCTGGCTAGGTGGGTCAGGATGGGAGCACAGACTTTCTGTCAGCTTCTGTATCCTGGGGTTTAGAATGGAGTTGTCTTGGGGAGCAGCTGTCACTGTTTAATGGTAGATGAAATACTCACTCTCTCCAACAGCATGAGAAGATGGTGAGCTGTTATTGTTATTATTTTTGATTTACAAAAAGAGCAAGTCATAAAGCCCCAGGGTCATTTAGCTAATGGACACATAATTTTCCAGGCGCTCTCTAATGCATCAGATTATAGGCAAGAGAGCCAGCTCTGTGCTCCTCTCCTAGGCTTGGTCTGGCTGCACAGTTAGGGCTACACCAACACAACCTGGACAGCTCCAAACAGTCTAGGATGTTTGCACCAGGTTTCCGCTCCCAGGCCTGAGCGCTCGAAGCTTCTTATAGCAGCACATCTCGATTTGTCAGTAATAGGAAGATTATCCACTCAAGAAGATAGAAGTCCATTACTAGTCATTTACCTGATCCATGGTCATTGCCGGAACTGCAAATGTAGGGAACTGTTCGCTCCACTCTGACGCTTCTCCCTTTCCATAAATAAGACCCAGCTACATGGGTTTACTTGATCTCTAAGGAGTCTTTGAAGTTTTGCAACATAGTCTGTTTACAATGACCAGATTCCTCTTCCCAACTTCCCATCTTGAAATTCTGCTCCTTTTTTTTTATGGAGTTTATGGGAGGGCTGGGGCTTCTCCTAGCTGAAAGACTGTTATGATCTTCTGATAATCATGAAAAAACTTTCTCTGAAATTTCCATCATTAAAAGGCACATCATATACTGCCTCCTCTTTGGAACCTCCTTGTTTCTCCAGTTGGAATTGAGCACCCCTCTGCCTGCACATTCCCTTCTTGTGACATGGAAACTGTGCACCGTGTTGTGGTTGTACACAGTTGTGTCTCTCCCATTTGCTTGTTAAGTCCCTTGAGGGCAGGGAATGAGGTCATGAGGGAGAAGCTGTGCCAGGTACGTAGCACAGAGTCAGAAGGTGATGGGTGCTAAAGGAGGTCAGCTGCCACTCTGGTCTGCCCAGTGCCGGGTACAAAGTGGGTCAATTTAGATTTTAGTTGAACACACATGGAACTGAGAGGTCAAAAGGACAAACAAGCTAAAGCAATAAGAAATAGGATAAAGGTTTTGTGAGACTCCTGAATTATTTGTTCTGAGTGGGGAAAGAGAGGGGATATGTTCAGTTTTGTTATAATACAATTGTGGGTGGCGGGGAGGGGGTTTCCAGATTTAGTTGCACTGAGCACAGGAGACAAATCAGATTGTGTGATTTGAATTTCTTGATTTTGAAAATTTGAGGTGGGTTCCACCTGCTGCTGCCACCCGGTCTCTGGGGTATCTAAACCACATGTACTGACACCGGGACAAGGGAAGGGACCATAGTGTACCCCACTCATGTGGGTTTCCTGTTTGGCTTAAACTGAGGGAAGGGTCATCATTTACATTTGAAGTATTTTTGTTATACGAAATGTTAATGATCATGCTATTTGTAATAGTGGGGCTTGGCCTCCCAACCTACGGGAGCAATTAGAATTATTTTACTGCAAAGGGCAATCTGTTGCCATTATAATTTTTTAGTTCTTCCAATAATCTCCATCTGATTTTTTTCTTTAGTTAGAACAATGTAAGGGGAAATGAACTGGGGCCCTCAGGAGGAGGATTATTAATAGTTGCTGCCACCCCCATCAGCTCCAGTTAACCAGCACCCAGCCTTTGCCACTATCTCTAAGCCATACAAGAGTCTTGCCAAATAATTATTATTTCCTTTACTTTAAGATGGGGGAACTAAGACCCCAAAAGGATAAGTGACTTCAGCTCAGGACTGAAGCCAGGATTCAAAATCAGACCTGCCAGCCTTCAAAGCTTGTGTCCCTGCCTCCAGACCTTCTCCTTTCCAGAAGCCAGGCTGGCTTCCGTGCAGGAGCCTGTGCTGCTGGGGTGTGTCACTGAGCCCAGGACGGGCCCCACAGGCAGGAAATGCACCTGAGAGCTTTTGCTAGGGAGTCTATGGAGGGCGAGGGCTTCTGTTGTCTGAAAGGCCCTTCTGATCTTTTGATATCATGAAAAAATCTTCTGCACAATTTGCATCCTTAAAAGGCAAATCAGGATAACAGATAATGACCCCTACGGTTTCAGCTCTGGCTTTCCTCCGAGCCTGTGCAATCGCTCTAAGATGTAGCAGAAAGGTCGCACAGGCCGTGGACTCAAAGCCGTTTACCTTGACCAAGTTACTCGGCATCTGGGAGGTTTAGTTTCCTTATTTGTAAAATGAGGCTAATAAAACCCCCTTCTTGGGGGTGATATGACGATAAAATGATGCGTTGAATGGCAGTGCCTAAAACAGTACATAGAACACGGTAAGCACACCGTAAAAAGGAGATTAAAGCACATGAACGTAAGCACACACTCTCAAAAGACTGGCATAGATATTGAGTATATGAATATATGGCGAAGGCCACAGGGCTTTGTTAACGTAATGCACTGGATGCTGCTGTGGGATGATTACAGGTGATTTTGCGGTAGGGACACTGAGCCTTGGGGCAAGCATGCGATTCGTTAGGGGTCGTTGCCATTTGCTCAGTGAGGGAGTGATGAGTTACTCCTCCTCTGTAGCCTGTCGCCCACTCCTCAGGGCCCCACCCATTAGGAAATGCTGGACAGCGGTAGGTGGAAGGGTGGCCTGAGCTCAGCCCTGCAGGAGAACAGAGGAGAGGGGAAAAGGAAGGCCCACACTCAAGAGCTGAAAGTCTCCACCATTTTACTTTAGTGGTAGACTCCAAGCAGTTTCACTACTTCGAAGGGCTGAAAAGGCAACAGACACCAGCCTATTTAAATAGCCCAAATCTTGTAGCAGGAGAGACACAGAGTTGTTAAAACTCAGCGAACATTTATCAGTCCCCGAAGCACCTCCAGCGTTCACCCAGGGGCTTGGAAGGAGGCTGTTCAGTCCGTGGGAGTGGGTGATTGATGTGCATAATATGCCACGGTGGCTCTGGGTTGGGCCTTTATTGCATTAGCTCCCACGCATGAAGCGTGATGCATGGACTCAATTCACTTCACATGGCGGATGGGCCTGCACTGACATGAGAATGCTTCTCCCTGGACACATTTGAGGCCAGGGAGGAGATCATGAGGAAAGATGCAGGGCGACAGGAAGGGCTGGGGACATGGGCTGTCCTGCTGCCACCCGTGATTATGCAGTTCACCTGGGGCTGGAGCACCACGTGGCAAGAGGGCTTTTCTGTAAAAATGGACCATTCCTTCACTGGATCTGCCATGGCCCTTCTGTTCCGTTTAAGATGCAGTGGGGAAGGTAATCAGAGAATGAGCAGCATCATGGATGCCTGGAACCTGCTCATTTTGGTTTAAAATTTGCTCTTTTTCATGCTTCTGGCTTGTTTTTCTTTGCAGTTTTGAACTTGCTAAACAATGTTTATTTATTATTTTCAAAAACTTTGGCTCACTCGGACAAAGGGAGCTCAGATTAGTGGAGAGAACATTTGATTAGGATCTCAGAGACCTAGCGAGCTCTGTGATCTTGGCAATTTCACGCTTTCAACAAACATTGAGGGCTCTCATTCTGTGCAAAGGATCCCATTAGATGCCATGGAAGATGCCAAGATGTGTGAACAGCCTCTGCCCCCAAAGTGCCATAATCCCTCCCTGTATCTCACTTTATCTGAAAATTGAGAACTATGGGATATGCCCAGCATCTTCCATAGAGTTGCAGATAGGATGATGCATGAAAGCACTCAGCACCTTCTCTCTGTCCTCGAGTATTAAGAAAATCACTAACCAAGATGTCATCAAGATGTGAGTGCTAACTTTCCATTTTTATTTAAAAACGAAACTAATTATGACCCTTTTTACTTATCCAAAGGTTTGAAATGTAAGAACCAAATAGATCAACTAAACCTTTAAGTCAGTCTCAGGACATTGGCAAGTAAGGCAGAAAGGGGCTGGCTGCCCCTCCATTCTGCTGGGGCCAGTATCCCTCTGGTTTTCCAAGGGGCCATTAAAAATACATAGTGCCCAAGAAGTGACAAAGAAATGGAGTCTCTGCTTGTCCTTGGAAAAAAATGTAGGCCACAGTAAGACCCCTGAGAAAAATCTCTAGACAGTCTGCCAACCTCTTTCCATCATCTGGAAAGGAAAGGAAGGTCCACAGAGGCAGCTCAGTAAGGGCAGAAGGTGAGCCACAGGCTCTCTGAGTGTCCTCCATGATTCATCAGTGTGGAAAAGCGAACATCAGTCCTCAGAGCCCAGCTTCGAGGCACAAAAAGGCTGCAAGACTCAGCCAGAAAGCTGGGCCCACACTTGGGGATGAGGGTGAAAATGGCTCACAGAAATGGTTTCTCAACAGCATTGACTGCCTGTGGGGTGTGCATGAGAATTGCAGCAGGATCCTCACAGATAAAGGGGGGCTCCCTGGATTCAGAGACATCAAAGCCCAGGGAATGGCTGCTTCCTGCATAAGCCTCTGGGACACTCTTGATGTGCTGGGTTCCCCATGATTATCCTGGTGAACCTCCTGCCAACCACTGCAGGTCAGTTCAGGGCAAGGCTGAGCGCCACTGGATTAGTCTGTTTTCATGCTTCTGATAAAGACATACCCAAGACTGGGAAGAAAAAGAGGTTTCATTGGACTTACAGTTCCACATGGGTGGGGAGGCCTCAGAATCATGATGATGTAAGGTGAAAGGCACTTCTTACATGGTGGCGGCAAGAGAAAATGAGGAAGGTGCAAAAGCAGAAATCCTGATAAAACGATCAGATCTTGTGAGACATTCATTACAATGAGAACAGTATGGGGGAAAGCACCCCCATGATACAAATTATCTCCCACTGGGGCCCTCCCACAACATATGGGAATTATGGGAGTATGATTCAAGATGACATTTGGGTGGGGACACAGCCACCATATCAGCCACCAAGCCACAGCCTTGGTGAGGAGGGAGGGATCAATCTGCTCTCAAAGGATGGGCAGCCTGGAGGGGAGGTGAGGCTGGGAGCTGCAAGCAGCTGGGAGCAGGAGGCTGTGTTTGCTGATCGCTGAACACTGTTCCACCTCTTCAGCTTCACTGATGGAGCACTAGAGGTTGCTGAACAGCAACAGGGCATGGACGCTGTATGAAGTAGGCTGTTGATAACTTAGGAGATGACCAGGGGTACACCGGGGCAGGGCCCCCTCTCAGCCAGGAGCCACCGTTGGTTCACATTCAGGGTCACAGGAGCAATGACTTCAGAACCTTGTGTCTCCTTCTTCTTTCCAAGTTTCCTGATGCACCCAAGGTGATGACGGGTCCTAGCATGCAGCCAGCATGGCCCAGTGGCACCGGTGACCATGTGGGCTCTTTAAAGATGCTCCCACGGGGAAGTGAAGGAGCTGATTGCAGCAAGCGACAGGAAGGGAAGGAGGAGCTATTTGTGCAGTGCCCTTCATGCGCAGAGCAGTGGGCAGCATGGTGGTGGCTCATGAACAGGATGGCAGCAAAACTTATCATCCGCACTGGTACACTTTTAACAGAGAAGGCACATTACTCATAATTATTCCAGGACAAAAGGGTTAAGTGGAGGCTGTTTGGAGCTGTAGTGGATGCTGTGGTATGCCACCCAGATTCCTCCCATCAGGACCAAGCTCTCATTTCCCCGCTGCTCATGACTCCAGCATTGCTTTCAGCCAAGAGAAGCTGCTTCACCCAAGGCTATATCACCTCCTCAAGGACAACACCCATCTGAAGACTAGTTGATGTAGGATCACAAAGACCTGGCCACTTTACCTCGATTTGGGACAACTTTGAAATACCACTTTAGCTCCAGAGCTCACTATGAGCTTGGCTGAGGCCTTTGTTATAACTAGGTTGTAGTTCAACTTCCCCCTCTGTCCAACCTGCTTCCCTCACTTCCCCATAGTGCTCTTGCTAAGAGCACACCTCAATAAACCTACTCACAACCCTCCATCTCAGAGGTTGTTTTCTGAGGGTCTCAACATAAGACAGCTAGCACCAGAAGTTGTCTGCAGAAGCTGCCTCTACAATGGGGATGTGGAGCTGGGTCCCTCATTGGCTGGCTGGTGGGTGCAGTTTGGGTGGCACCTGGTGTGCTGTGGTAGTTCAATTGCTAAGACTCTTCCTGGTGGTAAGTTGGAATCGAATACTAGTGGAAGGGACGCAGTAGCAGGTGCAATATCTCAGGTGTTTAAGGAGTCGGGTTAAGTTGTGATTATAAGGACTATGCAATCAGATGACTGTCCTGAATGGCCACATACTCATTGGAGCAAGATAATGAAAGGCTGAGAGTGACTAATCACGTTTAAGATAAAGTGTGAAAGTTTGAGGGTCCCCTTGACAGCATAGAAAGAATTTTCATCTCCTGCACCTGGAGGGCAGAAAAAGCTCAGGATCAGGCACAAGACTGAATCATGAGGGTAGCTGAGCTCCAGAGAAGGTTCAGTTCTCGACCACAGCAAGTCTGCAATGCCACCATTGTCACGGTTGGGAAGAAATAAGACCTTGAAATGGGATAGGGACATCTGGGCCAATACACTTGAGGATCATGAGCCCTCTGGGCCTGGAGAAGGGGCTCACTCCTCCCTATTAAAGGCTATTCCCCTCCTTTGCTTAAAGATGTTGTAACCTGTTTCAACAAAAATTCAACAAAAATTGAATGATCATGGGAGTTTGTTACTAGCTGTCTTCAATAAGAACAAATAAATTAAAAAGGGCTGAAGAGAGAACTATGAAGCACTTACTTTAAATTAAAAAAGAAAGGGTAGGTTTAGAATTGAAATGTTACTTTCACCAGAATTACCACATGTCAGATAAATGTTGCTGTAAGTCCATTCCTAGGGTGTAAGTCAGGAAGGAGTTGTTGGGCTGACCCTGGCTCTGAGTGAATGGCCCAATACATGGTGGGTACATAGTGACTACCTTGGCATCCAGAGAAGGCACAGTTTATGTAAAGGGAGACTGGGAGCTGTTAGAGTTTTAGAATCTTCTTCCCTCAGTCTTCGTGGGGCTTTAGTGATAAAATGGGGGGCACAGACTCATGTCAGGCAGCCCTGGCAGGGCGGGGATTCTTCTTCTGCCCTTTGTAGGTTGTGTCACCCCAAGCCAATTTCTTAGCTTCAATGAGCCTCAGTTTCCCCATGTGTAAAATAATGTTAATAAAACCTCCTCCCAGAGTTGCTGAGAGGGCATATAAGAACAAATGAACAACTCATAGTGCCATGCCCACCTGCAGTGTGAAGGGTGGGAGGGAGAGTGAACAGGCAGGAGGGGTCTTCTACCAACCCAGCTCTGGGAGGCCTCTGGGACCCAGAAAACCACCTAGGGTAGCAGGAAGGGAGGGCCTGGTCAACTGTGAGAAGGCAGAGGGATTGAATCTGGTAGGCCAAAGAGAGAAAGAGGCCATCTGATGATGTCCCTGTATCCAGGCAGCATTCTGTCAATTACCCGGGCTGGGATGCTTCCCAATTTCATAAATAGTCAAAGGGCACTGAATCATCGAGAATCATAAAGAATGGCTTCTTTGTGCTAATTTTACTTCCTAGCCCAGCTTGCCTTTCCATCTGTTTTCAGCATGACCCCGATTTCTGCCTAATTTCCCAGTTGGATGCTAGAAGCCGAGAGAGGTTAAGTGATTTGCCTGTAAGCCTGTGGTGTGGTTACTTTTTATAGTGGCGAAGTCTCCATGGCCCTGTCAGGGCCTCCTCCACAGTAATCCTTTAGCACAATCCAGGAAAAACTGTGAGGCGAGGAGTCAGGAGGACTCGGTATTGAACTCCCCCCGGAGGAAGAGTTCAGCTGCTTATCCTCTCTACGTCTCAGTTTCTCCATCTGTCAAACGGGCTAAGCCACACCAAGCCTGCCAGGCTGTTGTGAGGATTACGGGAAGTGTGTTGCCATCTCCAGCCATCCTTGGCATGTGGTAGGGACTCACTCAATATGAGGTGCTGTTCTTTTTGTTATCTCCATACAGAATCTTATGACGGGAAAGCTCAAACTTATTATCTTGCAGGTTTCCTTATAGAGGTTTTGTTTGTTTGTTTGTTTGTTTTTTCCCCACAGACTAGTAAGATTTCCAGAAAACAAGGGATCAGTACAGGGTTAACAACTTTTATTTTTCTGAGCAAGTCCATTGAAACAAACTATCATTCATTAGTACCATACTTTCATTAAAAAGGGATAACTTCACACACATACACACACACGCACACACACACACTCAGATTAGAAATGACATAATATCAGGATAATGCAGCCTTTTAAAGTTGGGAACAATTCAATTTGTAAAACACGTACTACAGGCCAGGCGCAGTGGCTCACGTCTGTAATCCCAGCACTTTGGGAGGCCAAGGCAGGTGGATTACCTGAGGTCATGAGTTCAAGACCAGTCTGGCCAACATGGTGAAACCCCCTATCTACTAAAAATACAAAGAAATTAGCTGGGTCTGGTGGCAGGTGCCTGTGATCCCAGCTACTCGGGAGACTGAGGCAGGAGAATTACTTGAACCTGGGAGACGGAGGTTGCAGTGAGCCTAGATTGCGCCATTGCACTCCAGCCTGGGCGACAGAGTGAGACTCCATCTCCAAGAAAAAACTACATTGTGATTTTTTTCATTTCCCCATTATTCAGATTGGTGAGAACTGTGACAACTCTCCGAAGATCTGTACTTGAGACCCATTGCTTCAGTTCATTTGATCCCCAAAACAACAATGTGAGGAAAACTGGGTAGGGATTAAAGCAGTATTGCCATTTTATAGGTAAGCAAACAGTCGAGGCAAGATGATGTTCTTTTGAGCTCGCAGTGTCTGTTCTATTCGTTAGGATCACGTTCATCGTCATCAGAACCCTTACTGGAGTATTTCCTAAGTGCCATACAGGGTGCTAAGTCCCTCACAAGCATGAGCTCCTCTAATCCTCACAGCCACCCAGTAACTGAAGGGTGCTATCATTCTTCATTTTAATAATAGGTAAAGCGAGGGTTAGACAGCTTAACTCTCCAAGGTCTAGGGTCACACATAGAGTGAGTGGCAGAACCAGGATTCAAACCCAAGTTTAGACTACTCCAAAGCTGCCCCGCTTCAGGGATTTTGATCTGCCTGTGGTCACTAGCTGGTAAGAGGGAAACTGACTGCAAACCCTGAGCATTCTGACTCCTGGCCCGCTGCTTCCCGCTGGGGTAAAGGTCTGAGTGGGTGTCTCTGCCTCTTCCTGCTGTTCCTTCTGTCCGGATACACCATCACTTGGCTCCATTAAGTTTTGTTGACTAAAGAAAGAAATAAGCTTTTAAAGAATTAAAGTTAGTTTTATTTGAACGTTTTATTGAGGACTATCGCCTGGGGGGTAGACTTTTAGAGGGTTTTATTAGACTGTGTTAAGTTAGTATTTTAGTTTATAGTTTATACACAGATTGTGAAGATTTAGTATGTGTAAAAGTTTGTCTAAGTTTGGGTGTACGAGTATATTTGGTTATAGTTTGTAGGGATAGGTATTAACCTAGACAGGTGTTATTTTACGTGTAGGAGAAGGCAACGTAGATATAATTGCCAGTGGGAACCTGGGACTGGGGTCAGAAGCCGAGCAAAGAATCCAGCGTAAGAATTCTTTACATTATCGGCTTGACTTTTATAACCAGCAGTGAGCTAAAGGCACTTGCCTCTTCACCTACTGGGACATAAAACTCTCAGCCAGGAAAGGCAAAGAACCTCTTAGCACGCTACTCTTAATGGGTTATGAGTCTAGCAGATACTGGTGAAGGTGGAACTCTCCAGGACTGTTTTAATCTGTTTTGTGATCTGGATTAGGGGACAAAGCTGCATCCCTGTTCCCTGTCTGAATGAGCAGTTCCCATTTTATAAGCGCAGAATAAACACGGAAAGTGAGTTGTTCCTAGTCTTCCAGTCAACTGAACGTTAGGTGCAGAATCTCCCAAACAGCTGGGCAGTCCAAGTCTCTGTCTCAACCCTGCACTTCAGATGGCCCCAGTGTAGGCCTTACTCCAGCTCCAGGTGGGGAAATCCACGGGGTCAGGGGCCAGGCTAGCAGCAGCCCCTTCCAGACCATGACACAGACACATGGGATGACAGAATTTCTGGATCAAATGGCTGGGAGCCACCTCTGTGGCCTGAACTAGCCTCTTGCCCAACCTGCAGAGGTCAGGATGTGCCTCAGACAGGAGAAGAGGGGCATTGTTTCCAAGTCTGACTGTGGGTCAATCGTGCATGCTCCTTACCCCGCCTCACACAGAGACTCACACTCCTTCTCTCCCCAGCCCTTTCCCACCAGAGCCAGCAGGAGAATGGAGATTCACTTTCTAAATAAGTTTAACAGAAGGGACTTTGACTTGAGGGCCACTAGGATCAATGGAGGGAAGTGGGGTGCCACACAGGCTGCAAACAAGAGGATTCAGTGAAATCTACATAACGGAGAGTAAGACTCTGCCCCTCTCCCTACCCTGCCAAGGAGCACCTGCAGCCAGGCACTTGCCCACCGGGAGACTGGGCTCTGCCTCTCTAGAGAAACTGAACAGATGACAAGAACTGACCTTGAGAGACTGGCATCTGGGGGTCCTCTGACGAAGTGTCTGGCTTGTTTTCTGGGCATTCACCATGCAATAAGCTGGTGTCATCACTCTTTGCCTGAAAATGCCCTCAATTCTCTTGCCAAGCCTCCTCTGTTGCACTCAAAATCACACACCTCCGTGCTGTCCAGAGACCCTTCAGAGTTCTTCTGGAAAGCTTGCTGTCCCCCTCTGCAAGGGAATAATTGCATACTTTACCCTTTCTCCTTAAACCCTGTCACTTTCACCCAGGGAACCTTGTCTCATGTCTTTAATAGCAGCCATCAGGGAGAACCAGCCTCGTCGTCCTTCTCCCAGTGCTGGAACCGTTCCTCCATCTGCACCAGCTTCTTCTCTCGGGCTCTGATGGACAAGCAGCCTTCCCCCTGCCCACAGAGACCCCCTCACCTCCCACTCGAAGCCCTCTCCCCTCTCCTTCTCACCCACTCTAGGTTTCAGCTCCACTCTCTCCCTGTCTCCGGTCTTGGTCATTCCTGTAACACACAGTTCCCCATCCTCTCCCAGCTCTGACCAGCTTCTGCCTGGCTCTGTCCTCTTCACAGTAAAACTTTCCGACAACATTGGCTGCACTCGCCAGGCCCCTTTTCTCACCCCCGTTCACTCTCCTAATCTTACTTATGTAAAGTTCACTCTCCTGAGCTTACTTATGTAAAGCCTCTTCCAGGTTATCCTTTCTGTGTTGTGGCTGCCGATGCTCTAAGACTGAGGTTCATTTCCTTGCCTAGTTGTCTGGTTTTTTTAAACAGTAAGCTCATCATCACCAAGGGGTATTTTTGGGGCATTCCATGTCTCTTGAGTTAAGAAGATTTCCCGGCCAGGCGCTGTGGCTCACGCCTGTAATCCCAGCACTTTGGGAGGCCGAGGTGGGTGGATCATCTGAGGTCAGGAGTTCGAGACCAGCCTGGTCAACATGGTGAAACCCTGTCTCTTCTAAAAATACAAAAATTAGCCTGGCGTGGTGGCGGGCATCTGTAATCCCAGCTACTCAGGAGGCTGAGGCAGGAGAATCGCTTGAACCCCGGAAGTGGAGGCTGCAGTGAGCCGAGATCACACCACTGCACTCCAGCCTGGGTGACAGAGCGAGACTCTATCTCAAACAAAAATAACAAAATAAAAGTAAAACAAATAAGATTCCCCTGCAGGTGGTTCTGCCTCTCCCATGCCAGATCTTTTGGGTTTTGCTGTTCTGTTCTGGACTGGTTCTGAGAGCGCTGATGCCTGAGAGCTAATGAGACACAGCCTCTCCTGACAGCTCCCACCTGTCCAGTCTGGATCTGACAGCTCCTGCCTGTCCAACCTGGATTACTTCTAGATCCCTGACCCGAGATGTAAGATCCAAAACCACCCAGAATGTTCCTTGTTCCCCCCAGATCTCATGCGATGTGTGGAAACAGGACGAGTTTTAATCTGCTCAGCATGCAGGTGTACATGTGGGCCTCACTGTCCTCCACAGAATGCCCCCAGGAAGGAGTGGGAGGATGGATTACAAAATCCAACAGGCAACTATCGGGTAGTACAGCTCCCAGAAGTCTGGTAATCCCTCGTCAACATGTCCTGTAATGGAAGTAAAGAATGCGAGAAACCAAAAATCCTGTGGATAGGAAATGGGGGTGAAACCATGTCATTAAATAGCATTTTAGGGAAATGTGCTCAAAAATGTGGTTTAGGCTGAGTGTGGTGGCTCACGCCCGTAAAGGCCGGGTGCGGTGGCTCACGCCCGTAAAGGCCGGGTGCGGTGGCTCACGCCCGTAAAGGCCGGGTGCGGTGGCTCACGCCCGTAAAGGCCGGGTGCGGTGGCTCACGCCTGTAAAGGCTGGGTGCGGTGGCTCATGCCTGTAATCCCAGCACTTTGGGAGGCTGAGGCAGGCAGATTGCTGAAGCCCATGAGTTCGAGGCCAGCCTGGGCAACAACAATACCCCACCTCTACAAAAACCATAAAAATTAGTGGGGTATGGGCATGGCGGCACACGCTGTAGTCCCAGCTGCTCAGAAGGCTGAGGTGGGAGAATCGCTTGAGCCTGGGGGGTGAAGACTCATGCAGTGACTTCTGATTGCACCACTGCACTCTAGCATGGGTGACAATGAGACAATGTCTCAAAAAAAGAAAAAAAGAAAAGAAAAACTTGGTTTACAAACAGGTTACATTAGGTGGAATGATTATGTACATTGCTCTTTGCCTTACCTAAGAATGCATTTAAAAAATCACTGTGGCCAATGGTCAGGAGCCTGGGCCAAACTTCCACGGACCAGCTAGCTACATCACCTCTGTAAACTCTGCTTCCTCGTTAGTAAAATAAAGCTATTCATACCCCTTTCATATGCTCAAAGCCAGGACATCAGTTTGTAACTCAGCACCGGTGAGGGCTCCAGTCACTTTTTGAGCTGTGGTCACAGGCTAGACAGGGAGGAGGAGGACAGCTAAGTTTGCTCAGTGTTGAGAGTTTTGGAGAGTCTTGAGTGAGTCCTGTCTGTGCAATGCAAAGGAGAACCATGGAGAGGAGGGGAGGCTTGACCGGGCTTCACCTCACACCGTGCAGGAATGGCCACAAAGTCCTGATGAAGAGCAGCCCCTGCACGACATCCTTGACAAACAGCCCTACAGCTTCTGCTTGAGTCTCCCCAACACGGGGAACTCACCACCTTCCAAGGCACCTGTAAGTACTATTCTTGCTAGTGATGAGTTGAAACCTGCTATCTTCTCTCCCTCTGGGTTCTCAAGAGGTCAACCTGCCCCCCAAGAAGATTCCACAGTTCTAGAAATATCTGTTTCCAGATGCCCTTCTAAGATAGGAAGTGGTAACCCCACTGGGCTCCCATTCTTTATCCTAAGGGAGAGAATCCTCCCCACATTGTCCAAACAATCAGGGTCAGAAGAGTTACGGAAGAAGAAAAAATGGCAGCCTGGAGGCCTGGAACAGTCTATACTGCAGGGGGCTTGCCAGGGTCGGGGATGGTATCTGTGGTTGAGGGAAGCAGAGGGTGGGGTGGGGTGGAGGACTCAAATGGCCTTTGTAGGGCTGATGCATACGGGGTCCAGGGGCCCACACTCTCTAAGAAATCTGGTCTCGAGCTAAGATGGCTCAAGTTTACCATTTTAATACACCATTGTACAGTGTCTCTGCATGTGAGTGGGCACTTTGCTATTGATAGCATGAACATGGCTCCTTCTCGCTGTCCCTCGAAGACAGGAGGGACAGTATCACTTTCTCAACCAAGGCCTAATGCGGGGTGGGAAAAAAAAGCTTTATCTCAGGATAGCCTATTACTGTCATCCTCATACTTATTTTTACCTAGAATTCAGAATTAAGAACCTTTTTTACTTAAAGAGAGCAATTCACATGTCAGAAATTTTTCCTTAAGAAGGTATTGAAATGTATTGAGTTAAGAATGTATTGGAATGTACTGAGTTAAGAATGCATTGAAATGTACTGAGTTAAGAATGTATTGAAATGTACTGAGTTAAGAATGTATTGAATTGTACTGAGTTAAGAATGTATTGAAATAGGTACTGAGTTTGGATTTTTTTTTTTTTTTTGCAAATACTCAATAACACTCGTTAGTAGACAAAAGCATCAGTGGTGTAAGTTTAAAAATACTGGAGTGACTGCTTTGCTGGCTATTCTTTTATAGCTCTTGTAAATGAAGAAATTAAAACTGCAAGTTGAAACTGAGTCACTGATGGTGCCAGATGTTTCTGGAGCAAATCTGGGAAAGAGGGTGAGCATTGGAAAGACACCTCCTCCTGTTATCTTCGAGAAGCCATTTACTGGGAAAACAAAAACTGAGCTTCGTGATGCATAAATTCCAAAATGCAGAGGCAAATTTCTTTCCCTTTGACCACATGTCAGAAAGGCTCGGGGTTCAGTGACTGGAGGTGAGTCGTGGCCTTTCCTAAACTCGAGTGACTGTGTTGGGAAAGACGGGTGGCCTTGGGCCTGTGTCAATGAGGGCTTCTTTCCAGGCCGTGAGAGCCGCTCTCACAGTAGCCAAGCACGGTCCTGCGGGGAGGTCTTGGTGACCTACGTGTGCCCATTGGAGGCATTTGTGTCTACCCTGTGGTGAGCGTGCACAATTAGGCATATGTATGATTGGAAATGCATTTTTGCCATTGCTTTCATGTTTATACATGTACATATGTATGAATTCATGCAATAACTATTAGGTAAGTAGGCTGCAGAGGTCTTGAAAGCAGGGGCTCCAAGTGTGCAAAGTACTCGGTTCTCTACCTGTGGTGGGTCCTTCATAGTTGGTAAACAACAACAACAGTTCTGGGGGTGAGGAGTGGAGCAAAAGTTGGTGGAGTCATGTGCATTTAGGCAGAGCCTGGCATGTGCAGCTCCAGCAGCAGGGCCAGGACATGGAAGGCTGGCACGAGAAAGAGGGCTAGCTGTGGGGCTGGAGGTCAGGGGAAAGAGCAGCGCCTGCCCACCCATCAACACACTCCACGGCACAGATGCAGGTGCAGGGCTGTACGGAGGGCAGGTGACACGATCTCAGGTCCTAGCCCCCTTGGCGGAAAGCAGCCCACCTCCTGGGGTGATCTCTGCACTGAGCCCTGAAACCCAGGTCCCTCAGCTTCCTCAGGACCACCCTCTATGAACTTCACTTTGCCCATCTTTCAAGGCCTTGTGCACTTACCCCTCTTGCTTCTTCATGCTTGGAACAGAAGCGTCCTCAAATCTGTCCAATCATACCTCCTTTTCCTCTTCTTTTCTCTGCTTCTATTCACGGCCAAGTTTCCTAAAAGAGTGCTTCTCATTTGGCGTCTTCACTTACTCCCCTTCCACTCTCCTTGAAGTCTGGTCTAGTCTGCAACCCTCATCAGCTGCCTTCCCCCAACCTGGAACCTGTCCTGGCCCGGGTCACCTTGACAGACTCCTAGATGCTAAACGCCAGAGGCACTCCTCAGTCTTCCCACGGCCTGGTTCTTCCTGCAGCATCCGATGCTGCTCTCAGGACCGCTTTCCTGACATCCCACTCCTGCTGCTCCAGGATAATGCTCTCTCTTGGTGCCCTCCGCCCTGAAGGCCAGGCTGATTTGGGGCTCTCTTCCCTCCCTGGCCCTTCCATGTTGGTGTGCACCACAGGCCTGCCTCATCTCTGCTCCATCATCATGTCTCCGTGGCAGTGTTTCCGTCCCTGGCTACACACCAGAAGGAGCACCAGGGATCACTAAAAATATACCAATGCCGGGGCCCATTATACAGAAATACAGTAATCACATCAGAATGTCTGGGAATGGGACCCAGATATCAGTATTTTTTTAAAGCTGTCCAGTTGATTTTGATGAGAGAAGGTTGAGACCCATTGTTCTAGAGGCTTCTTCAACTCCTTACCAACTTCCAACAGGTTTGATGCAAGCCTGATTTCTTTCTGAGCCCCACAACTGTATACCTGACTTCCTGCTTATCAGTGCTGCTTAGATAGCCACGTGGGCCGCCCCCACTATGACAGACGCAAAGCAAGCTTGCCCTTGCCTGCACCTGCTTCTGCCCCGTGTGCCCTCACTCTGTGGATGGCGTTCATCTGTTCCCAGTCACCCAGGCCCAACCCTGGTACCCTGGACTCTTCTTTTCGCCTGCCCTACATATCCAACTGGTCTAAGCCCTGTCGCTTGTTTTCATCCTACCTTTTAGTTACTTCTAAAGACTTCTAGAACTGGCTCCTTCTTTTTCATCCTCTCTCACTCCACCTGCCTCAGCCCCATCCTGTCTCACCTGAGCTATTATAAGACCTGCATCTGGCCTTCTTCTCTGCAGCCTTGTTTCTCTCCATTCTCCCCACAGCTACCACAGGGACAGCTCCAACACCGACCAATGATCACATTCTCCATTGCTGGAACCCCCCAGTGGCTCCCCATGCCCTTCAGGCAGCCCCGTACCTCCCGCTCTGCCCTGCTCTGGTCCAGCCCCGGGTCCCTGCCTCCTGCCCACTCCCACTCTGACCCGCTTTCGGCTCCTACTTGCTCCCTGCTCTCCTGCCTAAGCTGCTCCTGTCTGGACAGCATTTCTGTTTCCTGCTCAGCCCTCAGATGCCCAAAGGGATGACTTCCTTCCTGGAGCCTTTCTTACCTTCTCCCGCTACCCTGTGCCCACCATGCCCCGGAGTTCTGTCCTGGCACAATGACCTCCCCAGGACAGGGAAGATGTGATTTATCTCTGAGAAGGCCTGGCCCAGAGGGCATGCTGGGGAAATGCTTGTCAAATGAATGAATGAATGGTGACTGGTTTGACTACAAGGGAAGGTGGGTGTGGCCAGATGTGCAGGACACCAGGAAGAAATTCTGAGCCAATGTTGGCTAATCCGAGGTCATCCTACCTTCGGTCACACCAGAGACGTTCATCTACATTGTATTGTATAACAGGGCTGTTAGAAATGCACATATATCACTTTCATTTCCTAATCTATAACTTGGGGATAATAATATCAATTTGGCAGAAGTGCAGTGGGGGTCAGAGAAGGTCACGGCTGTGAACATGCTTTGGAAATGATAAATGACCGTTCACACGTGAAGGGTGAGTACCCAGTGTCCCAGCCGGGCAGATGCTGTGTGCTGTTGATTCTGAGAATGTCCAGTGTGGAAGCGGAGTGCACAGCTGGGCACAGTGGTCCCATCGCAGTGGGCTTTGTGGTGCCTGGCAGGCATCCAGAGAGGGTTGAGCCTGCACCTGCGGCAGAGGCCTTTGCACAGCGGGCGATCCCTGTGGGCAGGGAGGAGAGTGCGGGGTTTACGCGCAGCACCTCACTCGCTGACCCAAGGGCCCGCTAGGCATCAGGCCCTAACTTGGTGCCTCTGCGTGCGTGTGATGAGGGCTCCGCTCCCGTGACCTGGGATCAGCAGGCTGCAGGGCCTTAAAAATAGCGCTGGGAGGATATTTTTAGTGCACCATCCTGAGGTGTGGCTGGAGCCTGCGGCCTCCTATGACGCATGACAGTAGTTTTGGCTCCGTTTGCCAGTGATTCAGACAGCTGGTTTTGGACTTCAGGGGTGTAAAAATAAAACCAAAGTGGGGGAAGTTGGGTCCTAGCCATGAGGCATCCCCCACCCCCACAGCATCTGCATCATTTGAGGCATCCCCACCCCCACAGCATCTGCATCATTACTCCTCAGAAGGTTTCCTTTGAGCCTTGGTCCTCTGGAGCTTAACAAATCACAGTTCCTCCTGAAGGGTTTTGGGCTGGTGGTAGGACAAAGGAGAACCCCGTACTAAAGGCCAGAAACCGAGGCCGTGAGAGGATGTTTAACTTCCCCAAGTCACATAGTCAACGTGTGATAGGACCACATTCAGATCCATGCTGAACTCCAAAGCCTCTGCTGTCTTGCCGATTTTTCAACCACAAAACCATTTTAAAGTCTACAAAGCACTGCAATAAACTGTATCTGATTCGATCCTCACAGGAGGCAGTGTGTAATCCCAGTTTTACCAGTGAAGAAACTGAGGCTCAGAAAAACAAAGTGACTCTAAATTCCTTGAGCACCTGCCAGGGTCAGTCCCCACGGTGGCTGAGATGGTTGACCGATGGCCTCTGGGGAGAAGGCTATGGGCACAGACACTGGCACCTGGCTTGTTGGGAGGGAACAAGGATGTCCATCTGTCCTCCCTCACCACTGCCTCCTGGGGGACAAGGAAGATGCCCAGAGTGAGTGGGCAGGGTGGGCGATGAACTCATACCCTGCCTTGGTGTCTCTGTGGCTCCTGGGAGATCCTTGCAGGCAGCGGTGAGCACTGTGACTTGAGCCCTGCGGTGGTGGCTTGCCATGTGGCCAGTCAAGGTGGACGATGGACTCATATGCTGCCTGGGTGTCTCTGTGACTCTTGGGAGATCCTTGCTGGCAGCGGTGAGCACTGTGACTTGAGCCCTGCAGTGGTAGCTGGTCACATGGCCAGTCAAGGCTCAGTCTTCTTAGTGATCAAAGGACTGAAAGTGTCCAGTAGCTTTGGATGATGGTTGAGGACTCGTTAATAAAGACCACTGCCCTATGGGAATGCGTTATACTCTCTGGAATGAGCCGTGCAGGTGGGCTCAGAGAACACACCGTTTGCACACTCATAACAATGTAAAAGTATGAAAGTAAAAGTCATATGAAATCCTCCTGTGCAGAGCTAGTTAATGTTGGGTGACTGTCACTCCAGGCATCTGTCTTTGCACTTGCAAGAGGGATAACATGTAGGTAAATAGGAAAACACTGTACAGTATATGCTATCCTTTACTTACTTTAGTCAATGGTATATCAACAAACATAAATCTATATCATTTTAACTGCATCCGATTCCATTGTATGAATGTACCTTACTTTATTTAATCAGTAGGCTTCTGATTGCAATTTGCATTGGGTTTTGCATTTCAACCATCTTTCATGATCCTTAAAGCTTGGGCCTCAATCAAGATACACAAAAATATGCACTTTCAATTACTTAACAGAGACTCACCTTCACATTGCCCCTACCGTTTTATTTCTATTTAATGACAGAAAAAAGGGAGATGACGGAAACACAAAAGGAGAGCCTCGTCTGCCACCGCTCAGGCAACCTCACCAACTGCTTTACTTTGTTAAATGCAAGAAGCTCTGTATTATTTTTGCAATTCTTAGCAATAAGTCACCTGGCTTGACGAAGCTCCAGTCTTATTTTAGGGCCTTGTCTTACCCGGATGTCACTTCTCTGAGCCATCCCAGCTAGCAGAGGGGAGAGGAGAGCTACATTCTCCTGCAAGCGAATGTCATCACGTGGCAAGCCAAGGTTCCACTATGGGTGCTTATGGTGCTGCCCCAGGCAGCCTGTTGGACTTGGAGCTCTACTTTCCTTGCAGGATCATCTTTTGAGAGCCAAATGCAGTCATATATGTGAAAGCAAATGTTTTTTAATTGCAACAGGCAATAAAACATGAAGCTGTCATTTTGTTAATTATTTTGACCACCTAGTGGTTCTTAAAGTTTTCAAATATGGCTGTGTTTTTATTTTTTATTCTATTTTACTATTTATGTATTTGTTTGTTTATTTTTTGAGATGGAGTTTTTGCTTTTGTTGAGCGGGCTGGAGTGCAATGGTGTGATCTCGGCTCACTGCAACCTCCACCTCCTGGATTCAACTGATTCTCCTACCTCAGCCTCCTGAGTAACTGGGATTATAGACATCTGTCACCATGTCTGGCTATTTTTTTTGTATTTTTAGTAGAGACAGCGTTTAACCATGTTGGCCAGGCTGGTCTCGAACTCCTGACCTCAGGTGATCTGCCCGCCTTGGCCTCCCAAAGTGCTGGGGTTACAGGCATGAGCCACCATGCCCGGCAGCATCTGTCTTTTTAAAGTAAAAAGTTTTCCCTGATGCCTGACAAATATCTGATCAGCCTCTAGCACATGGCCAGCCCTGAACAAGGTGCTAGGAGTATAGCACCAATAAGATAGCTGTGGTTTCATCTTTTCCAGAGCTGGCATTCTAGTAACTGAGAGTCCTTGCACTACCCATTGTAGTATGCATGGTAGTATTTGTGTAGTATCTGTTGTGGTACCTTTTGTTGTATCCATGATTATATCCATTGAGCAAGGAAAGTGCATGATGCTTGGTATGAATTCAGTGCTATTTTTAAATGAATTTCTATGTTGTTAGTTACAATGGCAGCTCTGTTGTACATTTGAGAAACAAGGTATAGTTGCAAGACTTCATGTTCATTTAGTCTAGAAACAGTGCTGGATTCATAAGGAATCTGTGGACTCCCTAGCAATAATTTTGAGCCCTTCTACCTGCTGCCTTACATTCCAGCTCAGGATTTTGGGGCCTCAGGCCTTAGACTCTGGAGGGCTATAATAAATTTCTAGACACTGTATGGTCATTCATATAATTTGACACATTTTCCAGTTCTTCTCAGGTCCGGATTCTGATGGATACTTTTACCCCCAATCTTTGGAATTCAGCTAACTTACCAGCTCTGTAGCGAAAAGATGGTGAAGCCATCATAGAGAAGTCCCAAGATGCCAATTAGGAGAAAATAAAGGCAGGGACTCCTCCGTCCCAGGAAGAGGGCAGTAGGAGGTATTGACAATTAGGTTTTGAGGACTAAGTCCTGTTGGGACCAAAGCATCTCTTTTTTCTAATTATGTCCTTGGTGGTATTTACGGAATTTAAGAGTGCTCCTCTGAACATGATGGTCTTCTGATGTCCCTCACAGGCAACTCAAAAGAATAGGGATAATTCTTCGAGAAAACATGTGTGATTCACCACCAAAAACCACAGAGGCTGAAAAGGACCTCTGAGATTTAGATTTTGGAATTTATATGTGGGAAAACTGAAGTTCTGTGCGAGAGGAGATTTGACTTGTCCGAGTTTATGAGGAACTCAGATCTCATGACCTTCCTGCCTGGGGCTTTTCTTATTGTGCTAACCCGCTTTTTCAAGATTGTCTCTGACACCAGGGATTTATCCTATCGCAGGAATTCTATTCATGAATGAATTAATTCAACGGCCATTTATTGAGTTTCCCTGTTATATCCTGGGAACCGTGCTAGCCACTGGAGATACAATAATGAACAGGAGAGAATCTAGGTCTCAAGGTCTTACGTCCTAGTAAGGGAAACAGACAACTAAACAGGTAATTAGCGCATATTAAGGTAATGTCTCAACAGCAGTACAGGGCCTCCTAATCCAGCTGCTGGGAAAGGAGGTGGTGATGGAGGGCGCTGAGTGCTCTGGGCCAGTGTCCTCACCTGGTACCCTTAGATGGTGTCTAAACCATCTTCAGGGTTGACTAGGAGTTAGGGGAGGGAGGGCAGGGAGATCCAGGATGATGTGTGTCATGTTTGAAGACCTGGAAGCAAGAGCAAACACAGGGTATGTGTGATCAGAGCATCCGTGCAAGAGAACGAGTGCTGAGGAATAAGGACGTAGCAGAGGTCAATGGGGACCAAGCTGGAAGGATTCTGTGAACCAGAGCAAAGGGGCTTGGATATTATTCTGAGGTCTAAGGAGGCCATTGAGGGGCGACAGAAACCTTGTTGGATTTGTGGCTTAAAAGATGGCTCTGGATGCTGTGTGGAGACCGAATTAAAGGGGACTGAGGGGTGAGTCAGGAGTTGCAGTTACAACATTGTGCAGTGTCCAGGCAAGGGCAGAGGTGGCAGAGGGCTGGAGAGAAGTGGTGGCAGTTAAGAGAACCTTTGGAGGAAATTGAGTCAGAGGCCTTTGTGAGTTACTGGAAGTCCATGCTTATGAGAGAACTCTCATAATTCCTTGTCCGTGAAGTTTAATGTTCTTCAACGAGTGAGATATTGGTTCACCTGGAAACCTAACGCAGAAGAATGGATAAGCCGTCTCACTGCTGTGGCTCTGTTCACACCTGCGCGCTGTGTCCCATTCCCTTCAGGCCTTGGGCCCTTAGGGCCTTGAATGCCTGAACATCGATGTAACCAGTTCAGCTCCCTGGGCACCCATCGGGAATTCTTTATGGAAATAACTTGTAATGAGATTACAGTGGATTGGGGGAGCTCCTCCAGGGAAATACATATGTCTCCTTTCATAGGACAATCCCTAGAGAATCAGTGACTAACAGCGATCCGCCTCCAATCCTAAAAAACTGCTGCGGGGCCGGGCGCGGTGGCTCACGCCTACAAGCCCAGCACTTTGGGAGGCCGAGGCGGGCGGATCACGAGGTCAGGAGATCGAGACCATCCTGGCTAACACGGTGAAACCCCGTCTCTACTAAAAATACAAAAAATTAGCCGGGCGTGGTGGCGGGTGCCTGTAGTCCCAGCTACTCGGGAGGCTGAGGCAGGAGAATGGTGTGAACCCGGGAGGCGGAGCTTGCAGTGAGCCGAGATCGCGCCACTGCACTCCAGCCTGGGCGAGAGCGAGACTCCTTCTCAAAACAAACAAACAAACAAACAAAAAACTGCTGCGGCAGCTTCTAGGACAAATCTGAAGCTAAATCCGCACTTCGATACTGCATCAGATGCGGGACGCAGAGACAGAGAAGAAGGAACCTGGTAGGCAGTTCCAGCTGAACCAGCAGAAACCAGCAATGTAGCAAGCTCTCTACGAACCAGGGCAGAAGTTCTTCTGAGATAGGTGAACAAATTGTAAACAGACAACAAGAAGTCAGAGCCAAGGTTAAGGACCCCTAAGGTAACCCAGACCCCTAAGGGAACCCACCTGATAGGCTATTTAAGAAAGAAAGCATTGTCTTAGAAACGGGAAATCGCTGGTGCAGCCAGCACTTGAGTAAGGCAGTCCTCCGAGGGCAGAGACCATCCTGCATGTTGCCTGCCAGGCACACAGGGGATGTGAAATGCAGATGAATGAAATGCAGATGAATGAATAACGAATCAATTGATTGTAAATCCTCCATTTCTTGGCTTTGACCGTATGGAAGTTGTGGAAGAGTTCTTGGAGGAGTGGCTACAGGTATGTGTTCTCATGGGCCAGGTATGCTGGACAGAGCCCTTGGTGCTGAAGGAATGCATCCGTGATCTCCTGGGAACACTTCCAAGCTTCTGGAGGGCTGCAGTTTGGGCCAACTGCAGTCCAAGTCTCTCAGTCCAAGACGACCTGAGAGAAATCCCAAGGCTCCTGCATTCCTGGATCCTGTAAGGAAGATGCGCTGAAAAGGGCCCCTCTGGGCATCCATCAGCGTTCCAGCAGGACTCCTGGCAACGTGTACTACATACCTCCCTGGAAGGAGCTCCAAAGTGTCTGACTGTGGCTGTGGGTGAGGGAGCAAGAGGCAGCAGGGTGTGCGTGTGTGTATATGTGTGTGTGCACGCACATGCATCTGCAGGGTTTAGACTGTGACGAATGAATATACCAAAAATAAGGATTCCATGTCTATTAGAAGTTTTATTTAAATTTCCTTCCTTGAGGTCTTTCGTTGAAAAAGGTGGTCATCATTTAATGGAGTTTGGCAGCACCTTTTCCCAGCAACAAAACAAATTAATCAGCTGTAGGCTTGGGGAGCAGATCTTCATCCCTATTAGGAGTGTGGGAAAATAGAAAATATTGCTCTGAGTGGAAGACCAAAGGCCAGAATCTCCCAGTTTGGAGCTCATTGCAGAGGACTTTTTGCTTCTTTCTGGCTTCTCGGCTGCATTCTGAGTAGAAGAGGGTGTGAGACAATGTCCTTCAGATAAACAAGATGTCACTGTGGTGGGGAAATAATGTGAGCACATAGAAATTGCTCAAGAAATGAGCACAGATGGAGGGAATGGAGTCAAGGAAGGAGGAAGGGAGTCCATATCATATTTGAAAGACATCTAATCTTGGTTGGAAGGGCACATGTGGGTGGAAAGAATTCAAGGAAGCCTCATTCATTCATTATTTATTAATCCTTTACAAAACTCCATTTAATAGACTTTGGTGCCTGCCATGTGGCAGGTACTGAGCTGGGAGCTGGTCATACAGCCAGAGACAACACATGTATGGCCCTTGCCCTCATGGAGCTTATAGTCTAGTGGAGAGGAGAGGCCGCCACTGATTAAGACCGCAAGTGCTGTGAAGAAAAAGAACAAGCAGAAGCAAGCATAATAGGGGAGGCCCGCTTAGGACTAAGGAAGGTGACATTTAAGCAGAAGGCTGAAAAACGAGCAGGATTCCATCCTGTGAAGAGCTTGGGGAAGGGCATGCCGGGTAGAGGCAGCTGCATCTGCAAGGGCCTAAGGCAGTGAGGAACTTGGCTCTGGGAGAAATGGAAAGGAGAGGACAGTGTGTCTAGAGGTTGGAAGGCAGAGACACAGGAAATGAAAGAGGAGACATAGGAGGGGCCAGATTCTGTAAGGCCTTTTAGGCCTCAGAACACAGAGAGGAGCTTGAGTTGCATTTTGAGGGCAATGGGAAGTTGCTGGTGGGTTTGAATCGGGGCTTAGGGTTTTTTTGTTTGTTTGTTTGTTTGTTTGAGACGGAGTCTGGCTCTGTCGCCCAGGCTGGAGTGCAGTGGCGCGGTCTCAGCTCACTGCAAGCTCTGCCTCCCGGGTTCACGCCGTTCTCTTGCCTCAGCCTCCCGACTAGCTGGGACCACAGGTGCTCACCACCACACCCGGCTAATTTTTTTTGTATTTTTAATAGAGATGGGGTTTCACCGTGTTAGCCAGGACGGGGGCTTAGGTTTTTAAGCAGTCTGGATGCTCTGTGAGGTAAGGATTGGAAGAGGCAAGAGTGGAGGGAGTGAGAACAGAGCGACAGTTGCGGCGGCTCAGAGTGGAGAGGGTGGGGGAAGTGGGGTTGCAGGCAAGGGCCCTGGAGAGGTGTTCTAACACAGAATGGATAGGACTCGGGGCTGCTAGATGTGGGGATTAGGAGGAGAGAAAGATCAAAAGTGACTCCTACATTTCAAATTTGGAAAACTATTTGTTTGTTTACGTCATGGAGAAAATTGTCATGACCTAAACTTTGGAGAAAAGGAGGAATAAGATAATTTCACCAATAATTCAGTGAGTAATGCTCACCCTATCACCCTCTGCCACAGATGAGGAAAGGTTAAACAAGACCTGATGTTTTCCCGCTCACTGGAGTTTGCTGGGGTTATTGCGCTGCCTTTCTGTTTACTGGACTGATAAAGAAAATAAAATTGAGCAATTGCTCCTGCCTCAGGGAAAGAAATCATGTACTGAGTGAATAATGATTGAATAAGAAATGAGATGGGTTGTTATTTTAAACTAGGATTTCCTGCCTACCAGAAATCGTGGGGAAAAGATCACTGCATGATCAAATTTGGGAGCCCAAGTAATGGAAGAAGATACGATTAGCTAGGCGAAGAACATAAATTTCCACAGTGGGCAAATGAACCAGAAAAAAAGTCATAACAGGGAGGAAAATGGAAAGATAATCTCAGAGACAAAAGCATCTGGGATATTTGAATGAGTTAAGAGGAAGGGCCTGGAATCAGTCCGCAGAGCCTGGGCTCCAAAAGGGTTCAGTGGCCCAACCAGGAGTTCAGGTGGCAAAAGGGAAAGGGGAAATCTGACCAGATGACAGGCCGTTGTCTCAGGGTGAAAGGTAGGGGGTGGAAGGACAATGGGTATATGAGTCAAAGGCACCAAGGTCACTGCCAGTCCACAGCTGGCCCTACTGCCTTGATCTGCACCAGGGTGGGCAGGACTGAGTCTCCTTTGGTCACTGGAGTCCCAAAAAGAGCTGAGGGGCTCCCATGCTTTCTGCACCCCTCTCCCCGCCCTCACCCTCTCACCCTTTTCTCCCCTCCTACCCTACACTGGATCACCCAGCCAGGGAGCTCTCCTCACAGGCTGGGCTTCTCTCTCCTCTTTGGCTAGAAGGCCTCCCTCCTCTGACATCATCATCATCATCATCATCATCCTCACCATCAACACTGATGAGCTGGGACTCTGTCAGATGTAGGGAATGCATGGCCGCATGAGCACCAGTGTGACAGCAGCTACACACAGCCCTCCAGACCGACTATGTAAAAAGGCTCACCCAGCAATTGATTGGCATCCATGAATCAGGGAGTGAAGATGGACTGACCCTCAGAAGTGTCTAATAGGATAAGGCAGCTTAGGCTAAGGGCAGAGGCTGTGGCTAGCCAGCAAGAAGTCAGGAAGCTCACTCCTACAAAACACAAGGGAATCAATTCTGCCCACCTGAGTGAGCTTGGAAGTGGATTCTTCCCCAGTAGGGCCTCCAGAAGAACATGCCGCCTGGCCAACGCCTTGACTACAGCCCTGTGAAACTCCGAGCTGAGGACACGGCTAAGCCGCGCCTGGACTCCTGACTCACAGGAACTGTGAGCTAATGAGTGTGTGTTGTCGTGTTTGCGGTGATTTGTAACACAGCAATAGATAACTAATATAGCTTCATAGGTGTTGGGAGAATTAAGTGAGATTCTTCTCATGAAGCCCCTGGCACGGGAGGCACATACCAGGGCCTCAGTAAGTTTGGCTGTTAGAATCACCGTCACACTTTGTGTGGCACAAGCCACCGGGAGGGGAACATTTGTGAACCATTTTTTGGGGAAAATCTCACAAAAAGCAGAATCCAAGGGAGTTGTAAAGAAGAGCAAGGCTTAGAGAGTCAGCAAGAGGGGCAGGTGGGAGTGGGAGAAGTGGCGTGGCAGAGAGATGCTGGAGGTAGAATTTATACGGCAGCGTCTAATTGAGTCCCTCCTTCAGTTATACGTTCCCAGGGGGTGTAGAAACAAAGATCAATAAGCAGAATTTCTGTACTTAGGAAGCTCACTGGTGTGTAGAGAAGTACACAAACGGCATAATACACATGTCACGCACGGGCAAGAATGTGCTCGAGGCTTTGAGACTGTGGAAAAGGAAGTGATCTACACATTCCTGTATGATAAGCCTGGATTGAATGGAGGATTTTTACAAGGGACAGGTGGGAGGCAGTTGAAGAGGTAGGGAAAGGTCACCTGGACCCCCACTGGCCTATAGCATATCTTTGCATGACTTAGAAAATGGGGCCTCCTCTGAGTGGACCGATTAGAAAAAGTCATGCCTTTGGGTAGCTGCAGCCAGATTGGCACTAGAGTTGTCAAGTAGAAGGTGCCTTTCTGCAAAACAGAGGAAGTCACCTCTTCCTGTGGAGGGAGAGGTCTCATGCCGGGCCATGGAACAGGGCTTGGTAAAAGGAGCATGGGGCCGGGTATGGTGGCTGTTGCCTGTAATCCCAGCACTTTGGAGGGCCAAGGCGGGCGGATCACGAGGTCAGGAGATCTAGACCATCCTGGCCAACATGGTGAAACCCTGTCTCTACTAAAAATACAAAAAAATCAGCCGGGTGTGGTGGTGTGCACCTGTAATCCCAGCTATTCAGGAGGCTGAGGCAGGAGAATTGCTTGAACCTGGAAGGTGGAGGTTGCAGTAAGCAGAGATCATGCCACTGCACTCCAGCCTGGAGACAGAGCAAGACTTTGTCTCAAAAAAAAAAAACAAAAACAAAAGGAGCATGGACTGGATTTCAGCTCCTACTTGCTCCATTCAGCCGAATGGCACACGCTGCACACCTGTGTGCCTCCTGGGCCGGAAGGGAAAAGGATCTGGTTCCAGGGGCCTGCCCCTGCAATTCCTCATCGAAAACCAACAGTGATTGCCCATCCACCCGCTGCTCACAAGCAGTCCTGCAGAGGGGCCTGATGGTTCCACGTCTCACGCCAGCCAGTTTCCAGGTCTGCGAATGAAGCGGTAGGGCCTGGTGCCCTTCGGGGTCCTTTTTGCTCCTACGGTCTGGCCTTCTGAGTCTGCCTGCTCTGGGCAGATGTGAATCATGTGTTGGCACCCTCCACAAGGTCCACACCAGTGGAAGCTCAAAGAGCCTTTATTGACTCAGGTGGAAAAATCCAGCATGATCTGGCCCTGTGCACCACTGGTGGTGGAAAGGATAAAAAGTTCTGCAGGGTAGTGAAAGGACTGGTGGATATCATTTTTTAAAGTCTAAAATGTGGCCAGGTGCAGTGGCTCACGCCTGTAATCCCAGCACTTCAGGAGGCCGAGGCGGGTGGATCACCTGAGGTCAGGAGTTTGAGGCCAGCCTGGCCAACATGGAGAAACCCCGTCCCTACTAAAACTACAAAAATTAGCTGGGCGTGGTGGTGGATGCCGGTAATCCCAGCTACTCAGGTGGTGGAGGTATGAGAATCGCTTGAACCCAGGAGGTGGAGGTTACAGTGAGCCAAGATGGCGCTGCTGCACTACAGCCTGGACGACAGAATGAGACTCTGTCTCAAAAAATAAAAATAACAATAAAAATAGAATAATGTCTAAAATGTGAGAATCAGCAGCATTCACTTCCAGGAAGCATCACAGGAATCTGCGGCAGCCTGGTTGGTTATTCCAGACTCACAGGGCCCAGGAGAAAGAAGGGCTTGATGGGAACGGACGCCATGCCCACTTATGAAATGCTGGCTGCTTTTAACATCTGCAAGCACTCAGGCTAGTTTGGAGGGGGGCTGTCTCCCGGCCCCTACCTCCAACTCTTAACCCCCACGCAACCCACTTTCAGAGCTGTCTTCAGGCAAACTGCAAATGTGAGAGACTGATAAACATGTTTCTAGGTCTTGCCTCCCAGGGTGCTTTTCTGTAATCAAAGCCTCAAGCTCCCAGAAGGAAATTCTGCCTGGGGTAAAGAGTTGTTAGAGGAAGGCTCTGTGGAAGGCAGGCTATCACAGACTGGCTTCATTTTAATAATCAGAGATGGATTATTATAGCCTTAATTATTCATATGAACCTTGACAACCCAGAGACACCCTTGCAATGACAGCACTGTAAAGAATTCATTCGTTTAACAAATGCTCACCATGCAGCCTCTCCTACAGGCAGCAGCAAATACCAAGTTGGAAAAGGCCAAGTCCCTGCCCTCCAACTTACAGCCCGGTGGAGACGTGGGTCTCAATAGTTGTAAAGCAAAGCAGAGTTAGGTGAGTGAGATGAGAGAGAGAAAACAAAGATGTCTGAGGCACCACGTGGGTTGACTAAGAAGGCTTCATGGAAAGATGGCATTTGTGATAGGTCCTGAGAAGTCGGTAGCATTTCTGCAGGCTTGGGAGAGAGAGGAGGCCATTCTAAGCCAAGGAGACAGTCTAGGCAAACACAATGCATCAGGGAAGCTTAAGGCGTGTGGAGGGAGCAGAGACAGGCTGGCTGCATGGTGGGTATAAGAAGCCCAGTGGAGGGAGTTGCCAGATAAGGCATAGCTAGAAAGACATTTGCAGCTGGTACAGAGAGGGATAATACCAGCTGAAGGAGATCAGTAGATAATGGGGAGCCACTAAAGGTTTTAGAGAAGGGGACATGCTCAGAGCTGGGTCTTTGGAAGAGTGACCAGACTAGCATATGAAGCTAGAGCAGATAGCTAAAGAGGACATATTGAGGGCCTGAACTGATAGGAAAACAGAGCGGTTGGAGGGATATAGGACAGAGCTGAAATCTGCACAAGCATATTTTCGAAGTTGTGAATCCCAGCTGGCACAAAACAAAGCCATGATTATGTAGCAAACAAGAAATCCTCAGTCTGTTTGGTGATAGGCCTCTGTTTTCCTTCACCAATGTATTGGGTACCAGTAGCATCAGCACCAGACTTGGACTAAGGGATTCTGGGATTGACTCAAATAGTGGAAAGACCAAGAGAAGAGAATCATGAAGAAATGCTAAGCACTGAAGCCAGAAGGTGGAGGCTGGAGTCCAGGCCAGTAGCTGTGCAGCACATTATTCTCCCTGCTAGGTCCAGCAGCACCTCCTGCACGCACTCACATAAGCATCAGGGAATTGGAGCTTCAGGATCCACACAAAGGCCAAGCTTTGCCAGCCTCTGTTAGGGCATAGGCCACTGGTCCTCTGTCTTCAGTACAAACTAAAGTTGTCTCCACCTAGGACAGATTGCATTTCCTCTCAGGACCTCGGTGTGTCTCATTGTAAAATGGAACTACGCAAGGCCCCTTCCACCTCTTACACTTCATGATACTGTGAAAGGGAAGGATAACACAGAGGCCTGTAGAATCTGTACTTAAAAGCCAACATAAGTTAGCTGGGACACTTGTTCAAAACCGTGAAAAAGGAGATCACTTGCAGTCAAGGATACATGGAAGTATGAGACAGAAGGTGGTTAAAAGCCAGAGACTAGGTGGTTTCCTCCAGTGGGATGTAGAGCACTGAGAAAGGTACAAACCAGAAAGATGGGAGCATGCCCTGCCAGGGCAGGGGGCCTGGGAATCCGTGGAGTGGGAGCTGGTCCCGTGTGTAGGTGGTTGGGAGAGGGCTGGGGTGGCAGGGAGGGCATGCAGGAGGGGCATGCCTGAGAAGTCAGCTGAAGGCCTGGGCTCCTCTGGTGCTAGCGCTTCCAGGTTTGCAGCTGCACTTCTGGGTGTTTCAGCACACGCTTCTGAGACTAGACTGGGCTGATTTCAAGGAGATGGGTAGGAGGAAGAAATGCACAACCAGGTTTTGCTGAGGAAAAAAAGAGATGTCCATAATGAGGGCTGTCTGCTCGGATTACAGAGAAGGAGCCTTGGGGATGGGAGGATAAGGGCTGACCTCACAGGGACAGAGCCTCTTTTGGGCTGCCCTGAGGCCTCTAAACCCCAGCCAGCCATGGAGAGCAGAAGGCTCATCTTTAATTGGTACCAGTTTTTCTGGCAAGCTCAATTTAAAGATTCAGCTCAATTGCAATCAACGGGGTAAGCCAACCACAAAATCAGAAAATCAGTTGCTCCTCTTGGTGCAATGAGGAGCATCAGCAACCCCAAAGGCATCAGAACATTGGCAGGCCTTCATTGCGGAACAGGGTCTCTGCTCCTCTGTCCTCAGCCTGAACTAAGGTAGTCTCCACCTAGGAGAGCACCTTCCCAGTGCACCCATTCCCCTCGGTGCTCTTGGTAAGGCAACAGCTTTCCGAGCCGTCATTGAAAGACACTGGGCCGAAGTGAGAAGGCCTGGGTTCTAGTCCTGTGTCTGCTCTACTACCCGCTGGATGGCCGTGGGCAAGTCACTTCTCCTGGCGTTGCAGTTTTCTCATCCTCAAAAGGGAAGGGGAGCAGGGAATAAGCCCTGCTGCACCTACTTTACAGGGTGATTATGAAGCTCAAATAAGATAACGGCTGTAAAAGCTGCTTTGTGCATTACAGGACATTGAGCAGATACTCCTCTCTCGGGGTAATGGTGATGATGGCGATGATGGTAATGGTGGCTGAGTTACTTTTTATGTGCAACTCCTATAAATATCACACGAAGAGATGAATTCCTGGTTTTAGCGGCCTAACTGTATCCACTTCATTCATCCCTGGGTTCTCACCCTGGCTCTGAGGGATTCATGTGTAGCTTTGTGAGAGACTTGGAATGGAATGTCTCAGCGCATCCTTCTCCCTCTGCAGAGTCCGGCAGTCCCTCTTACATGTCCTCCTCTAAACATCAGGAAATTAGACCGTCGGTACCCACATTGAGGTCAAGCTCTCTCTGGTTTCACCTGGAAGAAGGGAGCAGCTGGTGACCTTAAGTCTTTGCAAAGTATCAGGTGCTAAAACCTAGAAAATTCTTTTAACACCCCAGCTACCTATCTACTCTTATTCAAGCCAGAAAGAAAGGACTCAAAGAGAGGGCTAGGTAGGCCACACCTCTATCTTGTAGGAGAGTATGACTTTGTGTGTGTGTGTGTGTGTGTGTTTGCACATATGGTGGGTAAACTTTCATGAATTGCAATTCTGGTTCTGAGAGTCTATATTCTGCCTACCACTTGCCTCTCTCCATAGAATATCCAACAGTCCAAAGGTTATTCTAACTGTTACTATTCAAAATAATGTCCATTTATGCCTATCTTAGATAGAACACTATTTCGCAGAAAAGGAAGCTGAGGCAATGATAAAGTAAGTTGATAATGGTTACTGAGAGATACTCTGGGCTTCAGGGATCATAATCCCTAATCACCAACTTCTCAGACCTTTTCTGAACACACAGAGGGGCCAGTGCCCTTGTCTGAAGTGAGCTTGCAGCCTGGTCCTAGGTGCAGACGGCTGCTGTTTGCTGTGGAGCAATGGAGCAGGAGGAAGCGAGCGAGGCGGGCTCCCTCGCCAGTCTTAGAATCTTAGAATCTTAGAGCTGGATGGATCACTGGGTTTCAAGGGACCTGCAATGTGCTTACCACCAGAAACCTTTCAAAAGCCATACTTCATGCTGGCCTACATTTAGAACAATTTTGTATGAAGAAAACTAAATATGTTAAAAATTTCTTTTCCTGTGATTTATTAAAGAAATATATGGGCCAGGCACGGTGGCTCACACCTGTAATCCCAGCATTTTGGGAGACTGAGTCGCAGATCACGAGGTCGGGAGATCGAGACCATCCTGGCTAACATGGTGAAACCCCGTCTCTACTAAAAATACAAAAAATTAGCCAGGCGTGGTGCCAGGCGCCTGTAGTCCCAGCCACTCGGGAGGCTGAGGCAGGAGAATGCTGTGAACCCGGGAGGCGGAGCTTGCAGTGAGCAGAGATTGTGCCACTGCACTCCAGCCTGGGTGACACAGCGAGACTCAGTCTCAAAAAAAAAAAAAAGAAAAAAGAAAAAGGAAAAAAGAAATATACGGCTGTTGATAGGGGTTTCTAATGAACACGAAAGTCCCAATTTATGACATCTACACAATGCTAGTCAAAAGCAATGGAGTTGGGCTCTTTAGTCAACTCAGCCCCTTCGTTGTGAAATGTACATTTCCATCAGGCTATTTGGAATCACAGAAACCACTGCTATTTTTGAGGATTTCTGGTAGACTAGGGCCCAAAAGTTAGAGCTTCTGGACTAGACTGACTATGAGCATTTTACAGACGAGGAAAGTGGAGCCCAGAGGGAAAAGCAGCTTGTCCAAAGCCACACAGAGCATCAGTAGTAGGTCTGGGACTAGAAGCAGGTCTCCCATTCGCTTCCCTGGGTCCTTTCTTCAGCACTTGGACACCCGTTAGTTCTTAAGCTGGGAAGCAGGAGAAGCACATAGGACCCTTTCACAGAACCTCAGCTGTCTGGACCTGCTGATGCTTTTACAGATCCAGACCTAAGCAGGAATGGGGAGTGACAGCTTATCGTTCTGGCCATAGTGAGAGGTGAAGCCGGCTGGGCTTCTGGGTCAGGTGGGGACTTGGAGAACTTTTCTGTCTAGCTAAAGGATTATAAATGCACCAATCAGCGCTCTGTGTCTAGCTAAAGGTTTGTAAACACACCAATCAGCACTCTGTAAAAACGCACCAATCAGCACTCTGTGTCTAGCTAATCAGGTGGGGACCTAGAGAACTTTTCTGTCTAGCTAAAGGATTGTAAATACACCAATCAGCACTCTGTAAAAACACACCAATCAGCGCTCTGTAAAATGGACCAATCAGCACTCTGTAAAATGGACCAATCAGCTCTCTGTAAAATGGACCAATTAGCAGGATGTGGGTGGGGCCAAATAAGGGAATAAACGCAGGCCGCTCGAGCTGGCATCAGGAATTCGGTCGGGTCGTTTTCCAGGCTGAGTAAGCTGTGTTCTTTTGCTCTTGGCAGTAAATCTTGCTGCTGTTCACGCTTTGGGTCCGTGCTGCCCTTAAGAGCTGTAACATTGACTGTGAAAGTCTGCGGTTTCACTCCTAAAGTCAGCAAGACCACGAACCCACCAGAAGGAAGAAACTCCGGACACACCATCTTTAAGAACTGTAACACTCACCTCGAGGGTCTGTGGCTTCATTCTTGAAGTCAGAAAGACCAAGAACCCACCAATTCCAGACACAATAGAATCCAAGTTCTGCCAAGTGTGGTAACACCCAGCTCACGAATGACTGCGACTCTTATCTTCGAGGTGACTCATCCTGGCAGCAGAATGAGCTCCGGCCAAAAGCACAGTGACATTCTAAAGCCCGCCCTCACTGTCTCTCTCCATCTTATGTTTAGCCAGAAAAGGCAAAAGCTAGTCCTTTCGTGAAATCAAACAGGCAAGTATCCCTCAGGGCTCTCTTGGCTCTGGCTAGAGTTGCTGGGACTCACGGGTTAGAAGAGACCCTACAGAGGCTTGTTACAGAGGCCTGTCACCGAGGAAACACAGAACACTGGTAATGTGGGTGCAATGGGGCATTTGCTGCACAAGGTGAATTCTCTTTTACTGTTTAAACGATGGCACTGCGATATCTTTGATCTTTTTTCTTCCTCAGGGAAGTGGGTGATGGAAATATCGGTTCTTTGTTATTGGAAGTTAAACTGCCTTTGGCTAAGCCCTGGGGTGACCCTGCTACTGTGCAGTAGGGCACTCACATCTCTGATGTCTCATTATTAGGTCTTAATTCTGACATTATACATGCCCATGCTCTTTTCTGCAGAGATTCGAGAAAACCAGAAGCTTTAAAAAGTCAAGTAAGTTTAAATTTGGGGCTCCCCAAATTTACCTTCAAGGTAAATTCTCCTTTGTTAATGACACACCGTGCAGACAGCAGGCCTCATCCATTCCTTCAATAAACATTGAGTGGTGCTGCGAATCCAGGCTTTGTGTGAGGACCCGGGAATGAATGAGTGGGTGAGTGAGTGGTGAGTGAATGAATGAGCAAGTACCATCGTCTGTCTTGGAGGCACCTCCACACCACCCTTTTCATTCCCAGTTACACTTGAAATTCTTTGTCGAATGTCTGTTTCCCATTAGAACATTAGCCCATGAGTGCAAAGGACTATGTGTCTCATTTATCACTCTGAGCCCAGCCCCAGGCACATCCATATTTGTTAAATGAAGGATGGTTAGTTGGATGACAGGATGGATTGGTGAACAAATGATCAAATAAACGAATAGGTGAGATATAGTGGGTTTCACCAAATATTTTTCATGTCCTTATTTATTCATTTTTATGTATTTTCATTCTCCTCTATTCATTTTTTTTTATAGCTTGCTTTATTCCAGAAAGGATTTGAGGCAACTTGATCAGAAGTGAAAGTTTTAATTTTGGGTTCCAAAGAAAACATTTCAGAATGTGTTGCCAAATCTTAGCTCATCATAATTCGGAATTGGACAACATTCCTGAGCACGTGTCCCAGGCAAGGTGGGCCATGGAGGGACCATAACGCATGACCATGCACTCCAGCTGCTTTGAGTGTAGCGGAGGAAAAGCCACATACCGGGGGGACAGCAGTTCATGGGAAATGAAGGGATTCAGCCAAGGAGCACCTATTGCAGTAGAAGCAAAGAGGAAGAAAGAACATTTCATCTGACCATGTCTTATTTTTTGCTTATCCCCATTGTGCTGGTCATTCAGCAAGCACTTGATATTTTTCCATGAGATTTTATTGACACGGGAAATTAGGTGCCACTAAGACAAAGATTTATTTTCTTGGTGTCTATGCAAACTACCTGCTTCAGTTGCCCATTTTGCTAGAAGTCAATTGGGCAGAAATGAACATATTTCGGGCATTATTTCGATTCTTTTTTATTGTAAACCATAGTAAGCACCAATGACATGTCAGGCTATGGGCTAGGTGATAGACTGCTGTTAAAAAGATCTCAGTCTAGGGTAGGCAAAGAGATGATCATAACACAGTGTGGTAAGAGTAGTGAGTGAGGTCAATGCCTGAGGTGCTGTGGGGGGAAAGAAGAGTATGCTTAACCTGGAGTGGGGCTTCAAGGAAGCTTCCTTAAAAACCGGTGGGGCTGGCTGGGCATAGTGGCTCATGCCTGTAATCCCAGCACTTTGGGAGGCCGAGGTGGGCGGATCACGAGGTCAAGAGATCAAGACCATCCTGGCCAACATGGTGAAACCCAGTCTCTACCAAAAATACAAAAATTAGCTGGGCATGGTGGCACGTGCCTGTCATCCCAACTACTCAGGAAGCTGAGGCAGGAGAATTGCTTGAACCCGGGAGGCAGAGGCTACAGTGAGCTCAGATCACACCATTTCACTCCAGCCTGGCGACAGAGCAAGACTCTGTCTCAACAAACAACAACAAAAGTGGGACTTAGCTGAGAGAAGAAAGTGGAAGGCGGTGGGAAGGATGTTCCAGATATAGAGAACCCTCTAGAACCCAGACCTCAGGGCCATGAGAGGGCTCAGCATGTTTGGAAAACCATGAGTCATTCTGTCTGGCTTTGGCATGGAGTGTGCGGGATTATGGAGAAATTGAGATGAAAAGCCGGAGAGGTTAGGCATGTACTAGATCATGAGTGACTTTATGAGTTGTACAAAGAAGTTCAGGTTTTATTTCAAATGCAACAGGGAAGCAGACACTACAGGATTTTTAGGCAAGAGAGTGACACGATCACATATGCATTCTAGAGAGATCTCTCTGAGCATGATGCAAAGAGTGGCTGAAAAAGGGAAACGCTGGTGGCAGGGAGACGAGTTAGGGGATTGTGACACTGCAGTGGGAAGATGTCAGACCTGGATTATGACAGTGGGAATGGGGAGGATGAGTGATGCAATCTGATTGCAGAAATATCTGTGAAAACCATAGAAACTACTCAAGAAGGAAGCCAGCCATGGGCCTTTTGGTTTTTCATTGAAACGACTCTTTGCCAGTATCTGCATTTCATCAACCTTTGCTGCTAGAATCTAATTTTTTTCACGGGGTTTGAGAACACTCTCATAGATGCAAGAAAAAAACCCACCCCTAAGGATGACTTCAAACAAATCAAAGCTTTTTCTTTTAAGTGCATCCATCAAAAGCGGAACCTTTTCACCCCAGGCTTTTAGCAGGAAGATTTTTCTCTGTGTTTTCTTAATGAGCAGGGGTAAGGTGATGGCAATTTTGCAGCTCAGATCTACTTGAAATTGCTCCTTCAAAGAGCCAAGGATCCTGGTCACTGGCCTAAAACTACACGACAGTGGTTCTCAAGCCTGCTGTACCTGGGTCACCTGAAGGGCTTTTAATACCCTCAGTGGGCAGGCCATACCCCTGGTCAGGCACTTGAGAGAGCCCCTCTGGGGACTGAGCCCAGGCATCAGTGTTTGTTAAAACTTCCAGGTGGGTTGGGCATGGTGGCTCACATCTGTAATCCTAGCACTTCGGGAGGCCAAGGTGGGCAGATCATCTGAGGTCAGGAGTTCGAGACCAGCCTGGCCAACATGGCAAAACCCTGTCTCTACTAAAAATATAAAAATTAGCCAGGCGTGGTGGCACAAGCCTGTAATTCCAGTTACTTGGGAGGCTGAGGCAGGAGAATCACTTGAACCCAGGAGGCGGAGGTTGCAGTGAGCTGAGATCCAGCCACTTCACTCCAGCCTGGGTAACAGAGTGATACTCCATCTCAAAAAAAAAAAAACCACAAAAAAACAACAAAAAACCCTCCCAGGTGATTCCTGGTGCAGTGAAGCTTGAGAACTACTGAAGGAGAGAAGAGCTGCTAACCCCCGCCCCATATCAACCACGTAAAACGAACTTACTACACCTCTTGGGAGAGGTATACTGGGGTCATGAAAGGGAAGGCTCGGTTCTCTTACTCCATAAAAGCATGATTTGATTTAAAATTTCCTAAGAAATTTAATCTTCCTAAAATTTTCAAGAAGATAAAAACTTTAAATAACAGAATCACCTGAAAGCAAGATAAGAAGAGATTTGAAAGATCCACGGTCCATTTCTTGACCCTAGCTTGCCTGTGTGCACTGAAGCAGTCTGCCTCAGATAGGCCCCAGCCTCTGCTAATCTGGAGGCAATCCCTAGACAGGAAGGAGGAGTCCAGGTCAACCTGCAGCCCTCACCACCAGGGCCTGCTCACCGTTTCCTGGGTGAGCCTGGAAACTGTCCACATTTTCCACTCAAGTGTTTCAACGGCACGAAGAAAGACCCCAAACCTGGGGCAGAGCCTGAAACAGCCCGTAGATTCGAGTTCTGTTCTCCCCCTAAACAATTATGCTTAACTTGTTCTCTCTTCCTTAATGTATCAATGTTGATTTTAATGTAAAACTAATGCCTACGAATCACCAAACAAATTGGACCTCAAGAAGATGGCCCATATTTATTTCTGTGGCTTCTAGCACCCACTGATGCCCTGGTGTACACACTGGAGGTGATGATGATGACAGTGATGGTGATGGTGAGTACTGTGAACATAGCCTGGGCTGGAGTTCATGATGATGATGACAGTGATGGTGAGTGTTGTCAACATAGCCTGGGCTGGAGTTAATGATGATGATGATGGTGATGGTGAGTACTGTGAACATAGCCTGGGCTGGAGTTAATGATGATGATAACGGTGATGGTGAGTGTTATGAACATAGCCTGGGCTGGAGTTAATGATGATGATGACGGTGATGGTGAGTGTTGTGAACATAGCCTGGGCTGGAGTTAATGATGATGATGACGGTGATGGTGAGTGTTGTGAACATAGCCTGGGCTGAGATGCACATGTGTAGTGGAAAGTGCATGGGATTTGGAGCCAGAAAGTCTTGGGTTTGAACACTAGCTGTGGCATTTACAAATTGGCCTTGGAAAATCTGCTTAATATCTTGGAGATTGTTTATTTGTAAAATTGGACAATGACCTCCAGGTTTGTTACAAGGATTAGATATATTCCACATACCTGGCATCTGATGGACAATAAATACTAGAGACTACCATTATAGAATTCCCTAATATCTGCTAAAGCATCTTTTGCCATAAGATGGAGACCAGGCAGATGATGTTCTCTGCTTCACGTGAGTGACCCTCTCAACTGGAATCCTTCCTTGGGCTCTACGTCCCCAGAGCACAGCCCAGCTGAGGGCCAGGTCCATCCCGAGCAGCTCTCTTAGATGAGCGCACTATAAAATCACCTCTAACGTGGCTGGCGCATAGAGTGGCTCAACCAAATGCGTTGAATGATGGTCACTAATAGGAAGATACACAATGTCTTGTTTTCCTGTGGCACTGTGAGAGTGCCACATTGAGGGCGAGGCCTAGTATGAAGACAGCAGGTAACTGAGCACGCTGACATACCATGGGCGCTTGGGTCACAAGCCCTGGGAACCCAGTGGCGCCTCTGCAGCTCCTAGGCTCCATCCTCTTTCACTGCTAAGCACCGGGAGCACTCTGGAAAACAGAATCCTGTACCAGGAGAGAGTGGCTGGCATTTTTGACTGCTCTCATGCTGCCTGGGATTTTTCCTATCTCAAGGTGTCTTCTCTACAGAGTGCAGATGCTTGGGGAGCAAAGGCAGGGTCTCTCTGGATTAAGGAGGGGAGGAACATAACTCTGAACGGCAGCCATTCACCCCAGCTCTGTGGCTACAGCCTAGGAGAACCTGGGGAGGCTGTGGAGTGGCTCTTCAAGGCATGGCAAAGGAGGGTGGCCACATGCATATAGAACATTTAGGACCGGGTGCCCCACACGGCTGCATGCCCCCAGAGGTGTTGCACATGGCTGAGATCCTATTGATCACAGATGCCCTGGGGTCTTGGTGACAGATGGAGCTAAAATCTTTCAAGAGTTCCATGGAGAATGGGGAAGGAAGAGGTAATGACCTCTCCCTCTCCTGCCTGGGTTATAGTTGTATCACAGAGTGGATTCCAGTCCCACTTCTACTGCATGGTGGCTGTGTGGTCTTGGGCAAGGTACTCGATCTTTCTATGCCTTTCGTTCCTCAGGTATAAGATAGTATTGATCATATCAGCAAACTCATGGGATGGGTGGGGTTCAGAGATAGTCCTTTTAAAGCCCTTCACTCTGCAGGCCACACATAGCCTGGCCTGCAGGAAGTGTTTACCCAAGGCTAGTCCTGTTTATGGGGTTCCCCTGGCCTGGAACCCTTGCCCCTGTCTCCCAGCAAACTCTTCCTCAGCTTTCAGACTCCAAGCAAAATCTCCCTTTTGTGATGCACTCCATGGCTCCTGCAGAAATGTCCTCCTCTTGTAGCCCCCAGAGGCCTCTGTTGTCATCCCTTCAGCAAGCGTTGACTGAGTAGAAGCTGGATACCAGTGACCGGGTTAAATGCTGTGGGGAAAAATAAGGTTAAAATAAAAATTGTCAGGCCGGGCGCGGTGGCTCACACCTGTAATCCCAGCACTTTGGGAGGCCAAGGTGGGCGGATCACGTGGTCAGGAGTTCCAGACCAGCCTGGCCAACATAGTGAAACTCTGTCTTTACTAAAAATACAAAAAATTAGCCGGGCATGGTTGCATGCACCTGTGATCCCGGCTACTCTGGAGGCTGAGGCAGGAGAATCGCTTGAACCCAGGAGGCGGAGGTTGCAGTGAGTGGAGATTGCACCATTGCGCTCCAGCCTGACAGAGCAAGACTCCGTCTCAAAAAAAACATAAAAATAAATTAAAAAGTAAAGTAAATAAAAAAAAGCTGCCCTTTCCCTCAAGGAGGTCATACTCTGGTGGTGAAAGAGGCATGAAACAATTGCAATCCATATGAAAATTGCCACCATGGAGTTGCATGCACGGTTTTGGGAGTGCCGGTGAGGAGTGGCGCCGTGAGAGTGCTGATGATTTGCTTTGTGGTCTTTTTCCCATAGGTCTGTTTTCCTGGCTAGACTTTGAGCTGCTCAAGAGTGGACACATTCATCTTTATGTCCTTCACTGTGCTTAGCACCATGCCATCCGTGTTCAATAAATGGGTGTTGCCCATAAATGCAAGAACAAACTAACAAATGAGTGATATTCTACAGCAACGATGGGGTCTTTGGCACATCTGCAGGGCCTGAGGCCTAGGCTCTGTTTTAGGGTGATGCACATTTAATGGAGACCCGCTCTGCACCCCCAGCAGATTTCTTGAGCTTTATGCAACCGCTGTGGTCCTGATGACACTGTGAATCACATGTCTAAGTCTCATCTCATCTTCCTCATCTATACAGGTGATAGTGATCATCATCGCTGCTCTGTCTGACTCACAGTGTTGGGAGGTTCAAATAATGTTAACCGTGGAGGGTGTCCAGGTTCTTGGCATCTTGAATGAAGAATTGGACAAAACTCACAAACAAAGGAAAGAATGAAGGGTTTTATTGAAAATGAAAGCACACTCCACAGTGTGGGAGCGGGCCTGAGTGTAGGGGCTCAAAGGCCCTGTTTACAGAGTTTTTATGAGTTTAAATACCCTCTACTTGGAGTACGCTGTATGTAAACAAAGAGGGTGAAGTAAAGTTACAAAGTCATTTAGTCGGTGTATGCCTTATGGAGAGGGTATCTTATGTTTCCTGCCTCCAGACCCTATTTTCCTGCCTCAATAGGATTCACTCATTCAACAAATATTCTCTGAGGGTAGTATTTTACTTTTTTCATGTAACACATGCCTCACCAGGAGAAGGCAAAGTGTGAAGAATGCTGGATCCAGATGAAAAGGCAGAGTGATTTCAGAGAAACGATAATGAGCTGACAAGGCTGGAATGTTACTTCCCCAGACAAGACCAGTGTCATCAAGAAGGCCTTGGGGCTCTGCACAGGAGTCCATGCTTTCCTTCTTCTGGCTGAAGCCACTCTTCAGCATGAACTTGATAGACTCTTGTTGTAGGTTTTAGGTTTTAGAAGAGAATTGAAGTGTCAGCTCTTCTAAGGTGTGAATATAGTGAAGGACCTCATTGGGAGTTCTTTCCAAAGTGTATCTGTTTCCTCTTTTTTGTCTTCATTTTTCGAGGAAAAAAAAAGGAAGAGATAGAGAAGAAAAGGAGGAAAGAAAAGAAGGTAGGAAGGGAGAAAGGAGGGAGGGAAGGAATTTGTTGCGTCTAAGAGAACCAGTCATCAACAGAGCAACAAATACTGACTGAATGTCCATATGTAATGGGCAATGGGCTGAATTCCAGGGGAGGGAGTGAAGGAGTGGGGATGGTGGGCAGGAAATGAATCTGATCTAACTACTGCTTTCAGTAAATTCACATTAATTTAGAGCCAGACAAGATATAAAAATACATAGCTCTCATATGAGAGAGACAGAGCTACTTTATCTACATCTATCTTCTTATTTAGACTGTGCTTTGTGCCAGAAAGTGTTAATACATAAAACATAACAAGGGAACATAATTTAAAAGAAGGAATAAAAGGAAAAAATAAGGGTAAGGGCATAAAAAAGGGGCCAGGAATGAGACTAAACTACGAGAACCATAAATATACATATAATGAGGGTGAACCCCAAATTTGACTCCAAGCTTTCTAACAGCTTCCAGGACAGGAAGGCCTGGGAAAAGGCCCAGTTCCTGGTGTCCATAAAACAAAAACTGACCAGTTGCTCAGGAGTGGTTTGGGCATCTCTCCCGAGGGTCCTAACTGAGAGAGCGCTGCATGATAAAATGAGCCGTGTCCCCCTAACACCTCTCCACAAGGATCCTCACAGGGCGATGTCTTATGATGCCTCTCAGTGTAGGTGTATGGCTTTCCTCCTCCCCACCCCACTGCAGGGGTACAGCACAGAGTAAGATGTGGTATCGGATTAGGGCACTGAGCATTATTTATTTATTTATTTTTGAGACAGTTTTGCTCTGTTGCCCAGGCTGGAGTGTAGCGGCATGATCTTAGCTCACTGCAACTTCTGCCTCCCGGGTTCAGGTTCAAGTGGTTCTCCTGCCTCAGCCCCCTGAGTAGCTGGAATGTCAGGTGTGTGCCACCATGCCTGGCTTTTTTTTTTTTTTTGAGACAGAGTCGCACTCTGTCACCCAGGCTGGAGTGCAATGGTGCAGTCTCAGCTCACTGCAGCCTTCGCCTCTTGTGTTCAAGCAATTCTCCCGCCTCAGCCTCCCGAGTAGCTGGGATTCTGCAGGCACGTGCCACCACACTTGGCTAATTTTTGTATTTTTAGTAGAGATGGGGTTTCACTATGTTGGCCAGGCTGGTCTCGAACTCCTGACCTCAAGGGATCCACCTGCCTTGGCTTCCCAAAGTGCTGGGATTACAGGTGTGAGCCACCACGTCTGGCCAGGGCACTGAGCATCTTGAAAGGGAGAAATGCTGGCCAGTACAGAGACAGAGGGAAGGGGTCAGATTTGGACAAGTGGAGGGAGGTTGGGGTGAGGGAGAGCATGCTAAGTGAGCAAAGGCAGGTTGTGCAGGGCTCAATGAATAGCAAATATTTGGTGACATAAGACTGCCCTTTTCCTCCTCCCTGCCTCCATGAGCAGGAGTCAAAAGGGCGCCCTGGGACTCCGCGTGCTCCTGTCTTGGCAGGAGCCCAGCCTCTCCAGAGGGAAAGTCTAGGCCTTTATTGCAGAGTGGCCACAGGAGGACTGAGGCAGCTGTGTTTAGAGCAATGGTCTCAACTAGAGGCAGCTCTGCCCCAGGGATATTTGGCAATGTCTAGAGATGGCTGCTAATTGTCACAATTGGAGAGGAGGCGCTGGTGGCATCAAGTGGGTAGAGGCCAAGAATGCTGCTAAACATCCTACAATGCACAGGCCCCCAATGTTAGTTGTAGAGGTTGAGGAACCCCGGGTTAGGGACAATCCTTAAGATGATGATGGTGGTGACCGTGCAGGATGGTGATTCCACTTGCCCACGCTGCCAGTGACAGGACTCTCATACCCATTTCCTCCCATGGCCCCCACGCAATTTGGACGGTCACGATGGAAGAGGAGATTGAAGCCCAGAGAGCAGGAGTGACTTATTCAAGATCTGTTTGAAGCTGGAGTGTTTGTTTCTTCTCACTTCTCCTCCTCTTCCTCCTCCTCCTTGGCCATCAGTGTCTGACTGATTCTTCCCTCCGCAGCCTCCTATGTTGGGAGAATTTCCTAATGTACAAATCTAGAAGCTGAACAGGACAGACAACTCACTTACCCCATGTTCCTTGAGGCTAAAGTGTGGGCCAGTGAGCCTTACTCACCTCCAACTTTGAATCAGGAGCCAGTGACGGCAGTGAAGCTGGGACAGGGGCAAATTCTTTCCAGCCACTGTGGTGGTAGTGGTGACAGTGGTGATGGTGGTGGTGGTGGTGGTGGCAGCAGTGATGGTGGTGGCAGCGACATCCAGCGTCCACGATGGGCAGTATCGGCGATGCCTGCTGAGCTCTCTGGGCTTTGTCAGGGAGAAGGCGGCAGCCCTGTCTCTGGGCTGGTTCTGTGGCTGTGGTTCTGGCTGCATGGGAACCTTTCGTTTCTTTTAGTTTTCCAGTCCTGCCGGCCAGCCGCCTTGTGAGCTACGTGATACCCTTTCACAGCATTCCTTCTTAGCTCCTATCAGCCAGAATCAGTTTTTGTGGCCTTCAGTGAAGAACCGTCACTGACGCACTCTATGCATGGCCTTGGGCTTGTCCGGAGCTCATTCTTGCTTCGGGCGTTCACCCTCTATAGAGCTCAGACATAAAGTGAACGGGTCCGCGTGGGGTCCAGTCAGAGTCTCAGCTACTGCTCAGGAGTGCTCGCCTCCTCCACGAAGCTCTCGGTGCATTCATGTCCTCCAGCTCCTTCTTCCCTTAGGGCGAGTGCTCTCTGAGAGGCTTCTCTGCTCCCCTGCCCTGATGCCCTCCTTGGGCCATTGCTTTCTAGTTTGCCAGATGAACCCAGGTATGTATGAGTTCTTCCTGTGGATACAACTTGAATTTCCTTCCCAGAAGCCATGTTAGCCCCCACGACACCTTCATTCCTGAGATCCCCCGTCTCAGGCTGGGGCCATTCATTGCCGCATGTCAATTTGCTGCTGCAGCCGAGCAGGGATGGGGACAGTGCAGTCACCTGGCAGCTCAGCCCCAGACCACTGCTCAGAGAGGCCAGCAGCCTGTGGTTGCCGAGGAGACCTTAGAGGGAGCTTCCAATCTGCTGGGAACGCCGGGGCTCCTTCTCAGCCCCAAAGGGAAGCCCAGCAAGGTAGGAATCCGCTGGTTCAGATGAGTGGCACTCTATGCCTGGAGACTTGCACCCACTTCTCAGTGAGCTCCAAGAGTCGTGTGGCCTGCCTGTCCCCTGGAGCAGGTGGAGTCGTATTTCTTGTGGGCACTGGGACCTGGCATGCAGCCACAGGCTGTGGAAGGCAGTATGACACCAAATCCTTCCCTTGTGATACCCAGGCCATGGAGACAGAACAGGAAAGACAAGCTCCGGGAGCCCTGGGGAGGGGCTCAAGGACATCCCCTGGGCAATAAGCCTTGAGGGAGGTGCCTCCACCCCTGCCCGTCCGACAGACAGCCCATCAGCTCTGAGCTGCAGAAAAGCCAAGGCAACCCTGGCAGGGTCTGCGTTTACTTCTTTCACTTGCTTCTGCTTGGGGTGGAGGAGTGGGACTGGGGAGGCCAGCAGAGCCTTCCAATTCCTCCCCAGGGCAGAGGGGGACTGGAAGTCCTGGCGGCGGAGCTCCGCATCCTCCTGGCCCTGCTCAGTGGCTGTGGTGAGGGCCCCATTCTAGCCTGTGGTGAGGGCTTTCTTCCCTCCTGAAGTTCCCCCTAAAGCTAGTTCTCTTCGTTTCTCTCATTAACGGGTTCTCCCTTTTCACGTCGAGATAATTAGAAATGGCTTTCCCACCTATCCCAGATACATCTAAAAAGATGTTTGATGCAGCATTGGGAAATCATTGTATTGTGTTTGGTATGCCGACTTGTGAATATTTATATGGGCAAATCTGGTTGGGAGCGGTGGCTCGTGTCTGTAATCCCAGCACTTTGGGAGGTCAAGGCCGGTGGATCACTTGAGCTCAGGAGTTTGACACCAGCCTGGCAAACATGGTGGAACCCCATCTCCACTAAAAATACAAAAGTTAACCAGGCTTGGTGGTGCACACTTATAATCCCAGCTACTTGGGGGTTTGAGGCAGGAGGATCTCTTGAACATGGGAGACGGAGGTTGCAGTGAGCCGAGATTGTGTTACTGCACTCTTGCCTTTGCGACAGAGTGAAACTCCGTCTCACACACACAAAGAATAAATATGGTCAAATCTATTAATCCTTGCCTTTATTGTAACTGCTTTTTCATGCTAAGAAAGGCTTCCCTTGTCTCAAGATTACATTAACTGTCTCTATGTTTTCTTATGTTTCTCTTCTGAAACCACCTGGAATTAATATTGGTCCACAGAGTGAGATGGAGATGGAACATTATTTTTTCCTAAACAGCCGTTTGCCCCAGGCCTGCTGGTTGATTTCTCCTTTCTTCACTGATTTGCTATGTCAACTTGTAATAAAAGAACATTCTTATGTGTTCTTGGACTTTATTGTCTGGCTGCGTGTATTGATGTGTTTCTTTGTTTTGGCATCATTTGTTTCAGGGAAATTTGCAAAGTCAAAGCAAAACACAACTGCTTTAACTAGTTGGGCTTCTTTGCAAGGCTGTACAATAAAAAACCATCAGCTGTTGAGAATGCGACGGGGTTGTTGGGGGTAGAGGGTGGCCTGGCACGGTGGGTGACAACTACTAGTCCTCCCCTGCTCGGCCAGCTTGAAGAGCGGTGACAAAAATGTCAGGCAGAAAGCCAGAGGAGGCCAGGCTGGGAGGACTTGAAGAAATCACCTTCTGGCCCAAGCTTTTTACTTCCCAGCTATGGCACCTGAGGCCCAGAGAGGATAAACAAGGTCCCCTGTGGTGGAACTTGGATAGGAACTCAAAGGGATTGTCTCCTGAGCTGTTTGTCCTGGATGCCTCTCTAGTTCTTGCCCTTTTCGCTGTCACCTGGCCAGCGACCTTGGCTTTAGCATGCCTCCCTCTGGTCTCCATCTCCTGTCTGGTTGACAGAACCCCTCAGGGTGAGGTTTATGTCACTTCTCTGTTAAAAATCCTGGCTCAGTGATTCCCCACTGAAGTCAAACCCAGCCTGATGTTTAAGGTTTTTCACACTCTGGCACCCAGCTAAATGATCTCATTTTTCTCTTACATAATTTGTTAGCTCCAACCAGACAGACAGACACTGTCAGGTCCTGTATATTTCCCTCTGAACCCCTAATTGCCCTTCCTCTTCCTGGATTACCACCAAACAACACCCACTCTTCAAAGCCTAGTCCAAAGGTTAGCAAAGTTCTCCCAGTTCCTGAAAGATTAAGTCGGTTGCCCAAATTTCTCTTCCTCCATGGTGCCCAGGCCAGAAGACATCTCTCCTTCCCCTGGATGACACATTTCTGTGGAGGCACCGCTTTTCAGGCATGTAACACTCTTTGCCTTTGTTGTCTGGCTGCTTCCTAGATTGTGCCCTCCTTGGGGACAGAAGCTGCCTTTCACATGTGTATCTTCTGTAGTACCTTTCGTTGTAGGTGCTAAATAATACATAATATAATATGCAGTATGTGCGAAATGATATAGGACTAGTAAATAAATAAAACATTTCCCCTCCCTACCACTCTCAGAACCTTTTATTACTTCTCATGAATTAGGATGAAATGTATTCCCAGGTTCCTGAATGACTTAATAAGCTCACCAAAGCACTGTAGATGATTTTGAGAGAGTTAGGGAAAGGAGTTGATGTACAGAATTGCAAATGCAATTCTATTTTCAAAAAGAGAGAGAAGATACACTCTGAAAACAATGATATAAAAGCCTGAAGTCCATTTTGGACAAAATTTTAGACTGTATTATTAAAAGGATGCATTATGTAATCTCAGCACTTTGAGAGGCCAAGGCGGGTGGATCACCTGAGTTCAGGAGTTCGAGACCAGCCTGACCAACATGGGGAAACTCCATCTCTACTAAAAATACAAAATTTAGCTGAGTGTGGTGGTGGGCACCTGTAACCCCAGCTACTCGGGAGGCTGAGGCAGGAGAATCGCTTGAACCCTGGAGGCGGAGGTTGCAGTGAGCTGAGACCACACTATTGCACTCCAGCCTGGGCAACAGAGCAAGACTGTCACAGACACAAAAGAAAGAATGTGTTAGGAGAATTTAACATAGGTTCATGCGGAATGCATGGTGATGCTAATGCACTGAAGACTTATGTGGCTCTCACAATATTTCTTTTAACCCTCACAACAGCTTTCTGAAGAAAAGTTTGTGCTATTATTATATTCATTTTATAGCTGAGAGAACTGATTCAGAAAGGTTAAGTTGCGCCAAACTGCACAACTATGAATAACAAGTAAGACATGAATCCAGGGCCTTCTCTTTCCAAAGCTGGAGCTCCTTCTGTTACCCGGTGCTGCCTCTCTCAGGGGCCTGACATAGGGCTTGGCAAACAGTGAGTATTTAATTTTAGTCCTCCTCATTCTATGTCATAATGTGATAGGCCATGGACTGAATTATTCCACGTGGTGCAAGAAAGTAGCCAGTTCTGTCCTGGTCTAAGCTGAGCCACCCATGCCTGGGCCACGAGACCTAGAGGAGTCGGGTGAGCCAAGTTAGGTCCTGGGCTGGCCGCCTGGGTATCTTGCTTCTCTTGTAGGATAATGGCAGCTGCCTCATAGTGGAGTTTGTGACGATTACGTGTGGTAATGCAGAGAAAGCAAGGAGCACAGAGTCTGAGGCTTAGAAAGTGCTCGACAAATGCTGGTCTCCTTGTCTCCAGCTCTAAACACCAGAGGGACTTGCCAAAGTGGACCGTGTTCACACAAGGGCCTCAGGGCAGCGGCTCAAATCCCTCTTCCTTGAAAAGCATCACCTGGAGATGTTCAGCCTGGAAAGCATTTAGAACCCAAAGCCCTGGAGCTCTGAAACAGTGTCCTCCAAACTCCTTCCAAAGCTGCCTGGTACCCAAAGGCTTCCTGGAGCTCACATTTTCCCCTGGGCACTGACATGGCTTTTTCTAAGCCAGCTAGATAAAATAGCAAAGGTCTAGAAGTGAGTCATTTGTGATTACTGATTTAATAATTTTTTTAACTCTAAAAGTGAAAAAAAAAACCCCAAACCCCAAAACTGACCTCTAATGTAGACAACTCTCTCCCAGTATTGCTTAACATGCATTCATAAATGTTGATACATTGTTGGGGTTTTCCCTCGAAACAAAAATCTGGGGTAACCCCTCAAGTGATTAGCCTAGCAGGACTGAGAGGCCCTGCCCCCCGTTCTCCTTGTGGGCCCTTTGCACCACATGGCTGTTCACAGCCACCAAAAGCCTCATGTGCCTTCTGAGTCCTCTCCCAAGCACCCAACCTGTTACCAGAGGACTGGGAAGGAAAGGTAGGAGAATCAACCCCCCTCCCATCTGGGGGAGCGCACTCTAGGCACGTGATGCAGGATCAATGGCATATCGAAAACATCATAAAGATAACGCATGTGCATCTTCTCCAGACACTCCTTCTTGCTAATCCGCAGAACACAAGACAGAGTGTGTTGCATTCCTTAGAGATGGAACCATTGCCTCTTCAGTAAGGAGAGACTTTCAGCCCAAGAACTACATTTGGGGAGCCCTGGTAGCTACCCAACTTCGCAGACTCTCAGCTCCATAGTGTCGCTGGAGTCTTCCCCAGCCTGTCCTGAATATGCACTCACACATACGCATTCCATTAAACCACACTTGGTGTTTTACAAATAACAGGACTTCTTGCACTACACAGCTTAATACCCTCACTGCCAAACCTAATTATCGTAGTAACTCAAGCTCACATTAAAAGCGAGAGATGGGTCCACTTTATCCTTATCATGAATTAGTAAGTTTTCCCTCTGGAGATCCCTTCCCTGAAAATGTTCACTGAAGGTATTTAGGCCAAATTAACTATATTTATTTTAAGATCCTGCATGCAGTGAGTGTTCAGGGCTTTTGTTTAGAGTAAATGAGGTCATCGCCTGCCTCATTTCTTCTCTCCCTCTCTCTCCATGTCTGGTGGGGTCCCTGGTCAGGGAAATTGTGTGTCCCACATAAATGCCTCTTGGAAATTAAGTTGGAGCTAAAATAGATGGGGAGAACACTGGGCTGTTTTTTTTTTTTTTTTTTTGAGATGGAGTCTCGCTCTGTCGCCAGGCTGGAGTGCAATGGCACGATCTTGGCTCACTGCAACCTCCGCCTCCCTGGTTCAAGCAATTCTCCTGCCTCAGCCTACCAAGTAGCTGGGACTACAGGTGCATGCCACCACGCCCGGCTAATTTTTTGTATTTTTAGTAGAGACGGGGTTTCACCGTGTTAGCCAGGATGGTCTCAATCTCCTGACCTTGTGATCCACCCTCCTTGGCCTCCCAAAGTGCTGGGATTACAGGTGTGAGCCACTGCACCCGGCCCCACTGGACTTTTTTGAGACCCAGCTCTGCCACTGGCAGAAGCCCTGTGACCCTGATAAGTTACAATCTCTCTGAACCTTATTTTTTTTTCTGCAACGTGAGGATTCCTGCCTATCTCATTGAATTGTTGCAGGTATCAAATGAGGAGAAAAAGCAAAAAGCCATGGCAGTGCTTCATAAACTCTGAACTATCATAAATGTAATCTCTTTCTGTTAAATGACCCTGGTTATAAAGCAGATTGCATAAGAAGTCTGCCTAGGTGTCAGGAGCTACCCAGTTTCTACTTGAAACACTGAAAAAAAATCCTTTCACTGAAAAAAAATCCTATCTTTCAGCTTCTCTGGTCCTGTTAGAGACAAAGAGTTCTATTAGCAAAATAAGATGAAAGAAAATAACATGACTAATAACCATTAATAACATTATCAATAACCATAATGAAAATAACATTATTAATACCCATAACGATAATGGTAACAACTCGTATTTATTGAGTGCTTCCTATGAGGCCGGCACTGTCCCAAGCACTTGATATATGTTTAACTCACTTATTCCCCTATTCTGCTCTGCTGGAGCTGGCCAGCGCAGGTTTAGGAAAGCCGTTGCTAAGGATCCAGGGTTTTTTTGAGCCATTGTTAAACCATTCATAAGTGAAAGTCAACCATGGTGGGAGTATTTACACCAGGGTAATGTGCAGATGCTACAAATCGAGGCTATTTATTTATGGAGCCCATTTACTAGGAATTAGATAGTCTCCTTTTTTTTTTTTAACAGTTGGGAAACTGAAGTCGAGAGATTAGATGAAGATAGTAATGATTCCTCCAATGTTGGAATATTCTGTGTGGGTTGCTGATTCTTCTCTTCCTTCTCTTTCTTCTCCTAAACCTACTGTATGGTCCATTTGTGTTGCTATAAAGGAATACCTGAGGCTAAGTAATTTACAACAGAAAGAGGTTTATTTGGGCCATGGTTCTGCAGGCTGTACAAGAAGCATGGAGCCAGCGTCTGCATCTGGTGAGGCCTCAGGCTGCTTCCACTTACGGGGGAAGGCAAAGGGGTGCAGGCTCCACATGGCAAGAGAGGAGGAAAAAGACAGAGGAGGCAGGTGCCAGGCATTTCCTAACAATTACTTCTTTTGGAGACGAATAGAGCAAGAGCCCACACATTACCAGAAGGATGGCACCAAGCCTTTCATGAGGGATCCACCCCCATCACACCTCCCACTAGGCCCCATCTTCAACAACGGGGATCAAATTTCAACATGAAATTTGGAGACGAAAATATGCAAACTATATCATCTTCCATTTGCTTTTTATCTTCCTCCATGATTATTTTATTAGTAATAACAATAACAAACCCATTTCTCGTATTTCCTATAGTTCAGACATTTGTGCTGGGAGTCTTGAAGCCTTGGACTCCTGGTTTCTAGCCTCAGCAGTTACACAGGAAGAAAAACATGTAAACGAGTGGTTCTCAATCCTGGTTGCACATCTGAATCGCCCAAGAAACTTTTTAAAAACGCCAACAGCCCTTGCCCCCTTCCAGACATTGACCGAGCTGATTTAATTATCACCATTTCTAAGGCCCAGAGAAAGAAGTAACTTGCTCAGAGTCACACAGCAACTTATTGCTGAGCGAGGACTAGCACCCAGAATTTTACATTTTGAGTTCCAATTCTCTTCTACTACTCCCACCAATCAGTCAATCAACTTTCCATGGATTCGTATCTTGCATACAGTAAGTGCTCCATGTAAAAAGCAAGCTTCAGCCAGGCATGGTGGCTCAAGCCTGTAATCCCAGCACTTTGGGAGGCCAAGGCAGGTAGATTACTTGAACCCAAGAGCTTAAGTCCAGCCTGAGAAACATGGCAAAACCCATCTCTACAAAAAACACAAAAATTAGGTGGGCATGGTGGTGTGCACCTGTAGTCCCAGCTACTCAGGAGGCTGAGGTGGGAGGATCACCTGACCCTGGGAAGTTGAGGCTGCAGTGGGCCGAGATTGCACCACTGTACTCCAGCCTGCGTGACAGGAGTGAGACCCTGCCTCAAAAAAATAAATAAATAAATAAAAAGATAATAAAAAGCAAACTTCATGCGTGAATTAATCTTCAAAAGATATTCATTCCTCAGGAAGAAATTCCTTCTCAGCAGGACTCATCCGAACCATGGCAAGGCGACACAAGTGAAAGGCATGGACAGACCACATGATTTGCTCAGTCAATGGAGCTTTCAAAATCACTTGTCAAAAAATCGCCTGAGGAGCACTGGAAAGTTCTGTAAAAAATGAGGCCCGGAGAGGCAAAGACATGCAGCAAGCCAATGTGCCAGGGAGTGAGTCCCAGCCAAGGACTCCTCCCGCCCCACCGCACTACCCACCTCCCACACAGCCCTGGGGCCCCACTGTACATCCAGCTGCCTCCTAGGCTGTTTTCCCCTTTTCTCCCTCCCTCCCCTCTTTCATCTGTCAAATATTTAATGACCCTACAGCACAGGTCCTGGAACTTAATTAGTGCTCAGTAAATATTTATTTTGGATGAATAAATAAATGAGCGATGCATTCCTCACAATTCTGGGCTCTGGGAGCTACAGAGATGAGTGAGACATGGTCTCAGCCCTCAAGATGCTCAGTGTCTAGGGTGTGGTCGGAGGCACTGTGGGCTGGAGGAAGAAGCTTGGGCACTGCAGAGAGTCAAGTCTGCAGCAGGAGCCTGGCTCTGCACAGAAAGTGCCAAAGGGCTTGACGAGTGTGAGCCCAGCTCCCTCTTCACAAAATGAAGATACTCATGCCTGCATCATGAGGTTGCTGTGGGGTTTAAATGACATTACATGCATAAGCCACCTGGAAAGCTGTACAGCACATAGTAGAGATGTGATATTATCATTCGTACCTTGGACCAAAACTTGGAAAGCAAAAGAGCTAAGACAGCAGTCTAGAGCAGAAGCTTTGTCCCAAGTGATGGCTTGTCTCAAGGAGAAATCTGTATCATTCCTTGTGACATCCTCTGGGGCCCTTTCTTCCTGCCCCACTGGTCTGCCCCTAGCCCAGATGCATTAGGGCTGAGTCCCATAGGCGTATTCACTGCCCTGCTACTCTCAATGTTTCAGAGATGCTCAGGTATTCCTAAATACACATAGACTGGGCCAAGAGGCTCCTGGCTTAGACTTACCTACTAAATCTCTCTCCACAGCACTACCCGGCATGTTTCCTTACTCAGACTAGAACACACACACACACACAGACACACACACACACACACACACACACACGTCATTCTCATTTCCCTTTCAGGAATACACTCCTCTAAAATAAAAATGTCCAATTTCATGCACAATCTCTGCTGGGCATTTTGTGTGTGCACCTTTCAGCTGCCGCAGTGGTTAGATAGGGGTCTTGCCAGTGGGTTGCCTCCACCGACTGTACACACACTATATTTTATTACTGTACTGTACCCATTTTTTAAACTGCCACTGTTACAACACTAACTACAATTTGTAAACATATGTTTGTGTGTGTGTGTTTATAGTGTGTTTTCTAGTCTTAGACTGTAAGCTTCTCGAGGGCAAAGATCCTGTCTGCTTTATTTATTAGGGATCTTCCAAGCACAAAGTCTTAAGAACAGGCAGGAAATGGGTGTTGACTGAAGAATGGGTGAGCAGTCTGGGCTGGCATTTGCTCAGAGCTGGGTCAAGCACCTCAGACTCTGAGGCCTCAGTCTGCACGCGAGTTCTGGGTTGGGTTCCAGTTGAATGGACCACGTTGGAGCTCTGGCCTCCAAACTGAGAGCTCGCCCAGCTCACCCCAGGGACTGCATGTGATGAGTTACTGCAGATAATATTACGACTTACATTTTGTTTATTTTTACCTGAGAAGAAGGAAAGAGAAAGAAAGAAAGAAAGAGAGAGAGAGAAAGAAGGAAAGAAAGAAAGAAAAAGAAAGAAAGAAAGAAAAAAAGAAAGAAAGAGGAAGAAAGAAAGAAAGAAAGAAAGAAAGAAAGAAAGAAAGAGAAAAAAGAAAGTAAGTTAGTTCCAGATTTTCTAGTGTTGTTTGTTTATCGAGTAGACTTACCTTGGTAGGGAACAAACCAGAAACAGCTTCATTTTTCTTCCAGTGCTGCCTTCAGACATGCTTTTCTGGATATCTTTTTCCCCTCCTTGATGATATCTTAGAAGATACTTTAGCTTTCTGGTTACTTCCAGCTATATGAAACGGTCTCCGGTTCAGGTATTAAACAGTTTAGGCCAGTCTGAATCAAAACTTCTAACTCCCATGCAGTTGAGCACTCTTTCTCTCCCTGACCTCAGGCCCACCTGTGGCTTGAGGACCGGTGACGGGAATGGGAGAGAGGGCTGGTCTTCACTCTTCCTGCGCTCGCTCTTCATGTCTTTCTCCCCTCCCGTCCCCAGCTCCTCCAAGGTGGGGGCAGAGGGGAAAGGGGCAAAGACTCGCATGATTGGTTGTGCTGTTTTAATCTGGCTACTGGTGCCTTCTGCTGAAGTGGGCATCCCCCAAGTCCTGTCTGTTCCACAGGACATGTCTGTGTGTTCTTTGGTGATGTCCCTCTGCCTCCTTCTCTCCCAGGGGGAGACCCACACCCGGCACTCACTGTCCCTGTCACTAGCAGTGCATTGTCTTGTAAAACTCCCTCCTTAGCTCCTGTACATCTGTTTTTTCTGTTGTTGTTTGTTTGTTTGTTTGTTTGTTTTTGTCATTGGATTCTCATCAGCTCTACAGGCTACCTCTTGGGAGATGTCCCTCCAGAGGGCTCACACCTGACAGTCCTCTGGACCATCCACTTGGCCCATGGAGACTCAGGCATCCTTGCTCGGCCAGTCCATGCCAATGCAGGCTGCTCCCACCTGTTCTCTTGTGCTTGACCTGAGTCTCAGGCAGCCCCAGCAAGCCTCCCACCTTCACAGTCTCTGGATACGTGGAAGACTCCAGCTGTCATGTAATCTACTCTCCGATACTTTGGGATGCTTGTCAGTCTCACTCCAGACACTTCTCTCCCCACACCCCACTGAGACAAGGTGATCTCAGGCAGCTCAGCAAGCATCAGGCTGGGGGCAGGTCTGTCACTCCCTTTCTTGCACAAACTCCCCACCTTTTTGAGTCCCCTCACTGGGCTTGGAGTAGGTAAGTACCTCCCATTTCCTTTCCCACGGTTTGCAGAGGAGAAAGCAAAAGACTTCCCTACTTTTATGAATTCCCCAACTTCAATGAACTTAGACATTTTTGGGTTTGACTTATCTAGGCTAGGGGATTTGGCAAACTCTGGATGAGTCTTGCTGTGATAATAAGTCCCGCCTGAACATGTTAGCAGCTTTTTTAGAAAAAATGTGGGGGCACTTATTCTGCTTTCTGTCTGTTGCACAACAAAATTTGGTAAATAAATAGAACATGCTGGGAAAGAGATGCTCAGAAATTTTTACTGAAGAAAATATTTTCCATTCAAAAAAGCTTGGAAACTGTTGGTGTAGGGAGCAGTTGCAGAAAGACATGTTGTAACATGAAAACCAGCTGTAATAAAACATGTTTTTGAAAACACAAAACCTTCTTTTATGAGTCCACCAATGATTTAATGCCACAGACAATACATGGCATGAGAATCTTTATAATTGGAAAATATACATAATTTTTTTAAACGAAGGGAGCAGAAGGGACTGGCTCCAACATCTGTTGAAAAGTTCCCAATAAATTGTCATTCCATTGAAAGAGATATGATTTCCAAATATCTCCAAGGTCAGTTGAAAAGGTGTTCACATCTTGCTACAGATTTCAGCATAACAAGATCAAGAAGACTTTGGATGCCAACTTGATTTAGCTGTAAAATACCTGTAGAGACTAAAGAGATGCTTCCTGGTGGAAATCAAAGTAGAACAACTCGGTGATGAAGCCAAGTTGAGAATCTCTACTCTGCAGGGGCTTGCTACACCATCTTCACCCAGACAGAATAGCCCTAAAGGCCCAAATAGAAGCTTTTTGTTTGTTTCTTTTTGTGTTTTTTGAGATGGAGCCTCACTCTGTTGCCCAGGCTAGAGTGCAACGGCACGATCTCAGCTCACTGCAACCTCCGCCTCCTGGGTTCAAGAGTTTCTCCTGCCTCAGCCTCCTGAGTAGCTGGGATTACAGGCTCGCACCACCACGTCCAGCTAATTTTTGTATTTTTAGTAGAGACGGGGTTTCACCATGTTGGTCAAGCTGGTCTTGAACTCCTGACCTTGTGATCCACTCGCCTCGGCCTCCCAAAGTGCTGGGATTACAGGCGTGAGCCACTGCGCCCAGCAGTAGAAGTCTTGATAAATCAGAGTACAAAAACAGGCATGATATGAAAGGCCTGAAAACAAGACCAGATTTTGTTCTAGAAATGTCTGGCTACCTTATAAAATACTGGGAGTTAAGTGTTACAGTCTAAATGAAAGGATGGTGAAGGGGAGAACACCTGTCTTTGTGTCCCCTGTACAGCACACGCCTCATGTATGAGTGGAGACTGAATAAATGAGCGCTGTGCCAGGGAGGCTGCCCCCGGCTTTAACAAGGTCTCACGTGCAGGGCATAAGGGATCAGACCATTCTAGCTCCATCTTCCTGAAAGACATTTCACTTGCTCTTGAAGATCACAAATGGTAACATCTGCAGCCCTCTGAAAACACAAATAAGCCATTGGCATTTCCATAGACAGAAGCCAAACCTCGGGGAACTTATTTCCAATCCAGTTGCTCCAGCTGCAGCGGGAATATGAACTCACCTTGCTGATGGGACTGGCAAATGACATTCTAAATCATCAAGATCACATATCTCTAACCAGGTTGATGTGTGAAATGTCTGGTGTTTTTTATCTATGTTTCACATTGAGCTGAAACTTCACTGCCAAAGACGTTGGCCAAGCAGGCTTCTTTCTCAGCTGTTGCTCTACAGAACAATTTCACAAAGACAGGATGTTGTCCTAAAAAATCATCCTCTGGTTCCCTGCTGGACAGGCCGACAGCTTGGCTGGGTATTACAAACAAACCAGGAAAGTATGTTCAGTAATGCCAGCTCACGAGGGAAGCTGGGACTATGGCTTCAAAAGTAGAGCTGTAGTGAGTTGGGAAAAAAGTGGTAAATATTTGAGGAGGTTGTTGACATCGTATAAAGGCCAGGAAAACAAAGGCTGGAAATTGTAAGGGTCCTACAGTGAAAGTACCTGAGGATAGCTAGGGGACAGAGGAGAAGATCACAACCAGCTTGAAGTGGTCCATCTGTCTGACGTGGAAGCAGAATTAAGCACAGACCACACATTGTTCCCCAGATCAGGAAAATCCCTTTTGACTTCAGGTCTGCTAACATCAGGAACATCACAGTGGTCAGGGTGATAATAATAGCAGACATTTACAGCATTCATTCACAGGCACTGTACTAAGTACTTTGCATACAATTTCTCATTTGATGTTTTAAAAACTCTGAAATGGCAAGTTTTATTACTCTCAAGTACAGATGAAGAAACTGAGACTCAGAAGTAAGAAGGAACTTACTCCAAATCCACAGCTGTGCTGTGAAAGCTGGTGTGTGAATCTCGTCACTCTAGCCTGTAAGCATGTTCTCAAAACCATTTTTGTCAATTCCAAATACAAAACAGGGACACTGCAGTGCTGTGGGGAAAAGAGTGGCCTTTTCCATTAAATGGTCTGGGTCAACTTGCTAATCATAGAAAAATAATGTATTTTAACCCCTATCTCACAGCTCACAAATAAATTAATCCCAATTGAGTCACAGATCAAACACATTTTTAGAGCAAAACATAGAAAAATAGGTGAATATCTTGGAGTAGATAATGATTCTTTACTCAAGACAAGAAAGTCCCTAACCATAATATTGATAAATTGGATTATATTGCCATGAAGAACTTCTGTTCATCAAAAGATACTACTGAGAACAGAGAAAGGCAACCCACAGAGTGGAAGAAGATATTTATAATACATACAGGACTCATACCAAGAATATATAAATAACTTCTGCAAATCAATAAGAAAAAGACAGAAAACCAGGTTCAAAAAATGGACAAAAGATTTGATCAGATACTTCACAAAGGAAGTATCCAAAGGGCCAATAAACATATGGAGAATTGCTTAAGTTTATTAGTCATCAGGGAAATGCAAATCACAGACCACAACGCAATCACACTACACACCCGTCAGAATGACTACATCAAAAAAGATAGGAAATTGCGAGTATTGGTGAGGATGTTGTGAAGCAACCAAGACTCTGTATATGTACAGGTATACACACACATATATATATACCTTTGTAAAATGTCACTCCTAGTGTAAACTCAACAGAAATATGTATGTATGTGTGTATATATACATATATGTTCACCAAAAGACTTATACTAGAACATTATAGCAATGCTATTTATGATGTCTGAAAAAAAAAAACAACTCAAATGCCCACTAACATAGAATAGAACGGGAAATTTTCCCATTCTATTTCCCATTCCCAGTTGTAGTTCATATATTCTCATTGCTATTGTGTTACTATACCATTGATGGGAAAATGAATTGCAGTGTATTAACACGATAGCAATGAGAATATATGAACTACAACTATGAGCAATAATATCAGGACAAATCTTACAACTGTGATGTTGAGTGGAAGAAACACAAACGAGGATATTCTGTATGTTTCCTTTATTTGAAGTAGGAAAAAGGACAGAACTTTTCTGTCAGAAGTCAGGTCAGTGCTTACCTAGGGAGGGTGTAGCAACTGGAACAGGGTACAGGGAGGCTGGTCTCCTCAGGTGCTGGTGATGCTCTGTGTGATCTATGTGCTGGCTGCAAAGGTGCATTTGTTTATGACAATTTACTGAGCTGTACACTTACTGTATCAATTAGCTGTTGCCATAACAAACCATCCCCAAATCCAGTGGCAGACAATAAGCATTTATTTCTTGCCAACTGGTTTGCGTTCAGTTGTTCAAAGTTGGGCTTGGCTGTGTTGAGGGCAGGCTTCTCCACATGTCTCAATCTCCTTTAACTGGCAGCCATCCAAGGCATGGTCTCAAAGGGTGAAAGGCAGGAGCCCAAGAGAGGGAAATGGAAACACACAGGCTTCTTCAGGTCTCAGCTTGGAGCTAGTGTCCTCTGACTGCTGCCACATTCCAGTGGCCAAGGCAAGTCGCAGGACAAAGCCCGACATCAGTGGAGTGGGGAAATACGCGCCTCTCAAGCTCCTCCCCATGTAAACATTTGCTCAGCAATAATCTAATCCAGGACATTTATTAGAGGTGTGGCTTACTGTGTGTATTTCATATTTCAAAGTTTTCAAAGGAAACAAAAAAGGGTGTAGGAACCGCTATCTTCCCCTACCTCCTCCCCCACTACTGGGTCCCCTCCCACTTCTGGGATCTTAATGGAAAGAGGATAAGTTATGAAAATTCTCTACACAAGCACAGGGAAGAAAGGAAGGAAGAACATGTGCTTCCTAGCACACAATGCACTTCCCGTCAGCTGGGCTGGAGAGAAATGCCTCCCTGGTCTGCCACCCCCGACCCCGCCGCCAGAGAAATGGCGGCAACAACTCACCCCTTCCTGTAGTTGCAGCTGAAGGGACTGCTGTAAAGTGCAGCCCCAGTTTTCCCAGCCCCTGCTCCCTTAACTTCAAGGGCTCCCTATTGTAGTCAAACTGTTTAATAAAGGTTGAACTTTATCCAGTGAGAAAGAAGCAGCTGAACATTTAAAAGGCTCAACATTTCTGCAAGACAAATTGAACTTTTTGCCTCCTAACCAACAATCCTGAAAAAGTCTCTCTTATTCATAGCAGATGCAGAAGGTTTAAGCAGGCACCAAATTACTCCAAGGGCAACATCCCAGTTCCTTGGACTTCATATCAGATACACTAAGAGGGAGGATAAGTCTTCAGAGAGGTCTGGTTCCTACTGTAATAAGAGCATGGGATTCTGTTCCTTCTCTGTAGGCAGGGAAAGTTCAAATGTACCCAATAACAATTCATCCCTCTCTTGCAACTTATCTCATATAAACTCCATCTCTAGAATCAGGCTGCCTGGTGTCAAGTCTTGGCTCTACTTGCTGTGTGACCTTGGGTAAGTGATTCGACCACTGTCACCCTCAGGTCCTCCATCTGTAAAATGGAGATTTGCTTATTCATTCAATGGACCTTTATTGAAAGACCTACTATGTGTCCGGCAGGGTGCTGGGCTCTAGGGATACAATGGCAACTGAGATGGACATGGTCCTCGCCGTCATGGAGTTTATATGAAGGGTAGAGTCAAACCGCAAACACTCTGTCACATAACCACAATCACAGCCATAGTGTCATGAGGAAGGGTAGAGTCAAACAGCAAACAATTTGTGACATAATCACAATCACGGCCAAAGTGTTATGAGGAAAACAAACCATAGACTGAGATAGAAAATAACAGGAGAGTCAGGAAGGTGGTCTCACCAAAAGGTGACACACTTAAGCTGAGCCTCAAAGGAAGAGGAGCTAACCAGGGGAAGGGCTTGCCAGGTGCAGGGAGCAGAGCTCGGTGAACTCAGGACACTGAGAGGCCAGTGACACAAGAGGAGAATGGCTTCAGGTGAGGCTGGAGGGAGAGGTAGGAGATGCGTCCTGCAGGGCTGGGAAGCCAGGAAGGGAGTCTGGATTTATCCTACAGGCAGGGGGCGGCCACCGAGGGGTTGAGATGATCACGTGGCTGCTGGCAAAGATGGACTTGCAGGGTCGTGTGCAGGTTAAGCATGGACATGAGACCAGCCAGAAGCCTATTGCAGGGCCCCAGTGGGTCGTGGTGATGGCGCTGGAGATGGGGAGAAGAAGGCAGTTGAATCAAATGGCCCCAGTGGGGCGAGAAGCCCCAGGACTCAGGACAGATTGAAGATGGGGGAGTGTGTAGGTCTGGTTTGAGTCAGTGAGTGGAGATGGCTGTGACCTCCTGATATGCGAGAAAGAGTACAGGGAGAGGTGAGGAGAAGGCAAGGTAAGCCCAGGGCTTGCCAACACTGAGGGAGGGGAAGGAAAGGGAAGGGGAGGGGAAGGGAGAGGAGGGGAGGGGAAGGGAGAGGAGGGGAGGGGAAGGGAGAGGAGGGGAGGGGAGGGGAGGGGGTGTCAGCCCAGGGTCCTACAGAGGAGCAACTGATAGGGTGAAAGGAAAGCAAGGAGGGGGTGGCTCCAGAGAGGAGCATTTCAAGAAGTCAAGATGCCCATCTAAGTCCAGTGTTGCTGAGACGAGGACAGAAGCTCCAAGACACACCAACAGTGAAAATGAGTCGAGGAACCATCTGTATAGTATATATCACATTTGTGTTTTCAAAAGTTGTGTGTTTGGAAGTGGGAGGATATTTTAGCTTATTTGCAGGTTTGCTTATGGAACAGCTCTGGAAGACTCTGCAAGACCCTGGTGACAATGGCTCCCCCAGAGGAGGGAACCGGGTAGCAGGGGATGGGGTGGAGTGAGACAGACCTTTCACTGTGTGTCTCACCCTTTGGGAGCTTTCATATTTTTATAAAATATAAATATATGACTATATTACTATTCAAAATTACAGTTTGAAAAAAGCACCCTGCCTTGGGAGCTGCTGTGAGGATAATAATAATCGTTTCCTGCGCTTCTCAGGAGGATTACTTGAGATGATGTATGTCAGCTGCTTAGCTCAGGCTCAGCGTGGCACTCCGTGAGGTGAGTCGCGTCCCTGTCACTGCTGCTCCAGGAAACAGCAGAGAGGGCCTTGTCCTGTGTATTCGGTTCCCAGGGTTCTCGTAACAAAGTACACAAACTGCGTGGCTTAAAACAAGAGAAATTCCTTCTCTCACACTTCTAGAGGCCAGAAGTCTGGAGTTGTGGTGGGGCCCTGCTCCCTGGGAAGGCTCTACGGAGGAACCCTCCCTTGCCTCTCCCTTGCTGCTGCTGGTGATCGTTGGTTCCCTGCATTCCTTGGCTTGCGGCTGCATCATTGCAGTCTTTGCCTCTGTTGTCACACAGCCTTCTACCTTCAGTGTGTCTGTCTTCACGTGGCCTTCTTACAAGGACACCAGTCATTAAATTCAGAGCCTACCGTAATCCAGTACAACCTTGACTTGTTAATGACATCTGCAAAGACCCTATGTCCAAATAAGGCTACATTCACAGGTACCGGGTAATTCCGAGGACACCACTTAACCCAGCTGAGCCTGGCAGTTAAGATTCTCACAACCACAAACTCATCCGTGACCCAGGTGAGTCCCTTCTCATTCTGGGCATCTGGTTTCCATCTATAAAATGAAAGTGGGGACTGGAGTCGCTCTAGGCCCCAGCCCAGCCCAGAAGCACTGGGTGTCCTTAGACACTCCTGGACCGGGTCTCAGGTAGGTAAGCCGGGCATCAGGAACAGGACTGAGGATGCCGAGGCCTGTGCGTGTTTCATGTTGCTGCAGGCGAGGGACGTGCACTGGCTGTCATGGCAGACACTGCAGCCATTGCTCAGGATTTCTGAAGTCCTGAGCCCCTAGGTTCCTGGGAACAATGAAGCTTGAACTCTGTGGCCAGAATCATAGCCCAGAGCTATACTAAGACTCAGTCCTGCCCAGCCCCCTTTTATCACCTAATTCATGGCACAAGTGCAAACTCACATTCTTGTCCAAAGAGGAGTTGGAACAAACTGGATTTAGCGCAGCAGATTCTGAGGGACATCTGAGGTCATGAACTGAGCGGGCATGTGCTGCTGAGTCAACCCACACAGGCTGCCAGGTACCATCCTCAGACTCCGCAGGAGAGGGTGGGGAATGGGAGAAACTGGAAGAAGCTTCCAAGAGGAATTTGTGGCAAACCTGCTTTACCGTGTTGGTTCCCTTTGGGTAACCAGATTGCAATAAAAACAACAAAGACACTCTCCTCGTGTATGAGAACTTCACACCTCATGAAAACTTTATACCTGTTCACTTGTTTGATTTGATTCTAAAAAGTTGTGTGCAAACAGGGACTTTGATTGCAGTTTTCCAGATAAAGAAACTAAAGCTCAGAGTGGTGCCACACAGGGTCCCTCCCAGGGGCTGCTTCTGATGGCTCATTCAGGAGGGAGACCTTTAGAATCACCGCCCAAATCTCCACCCCAAGGCACCCAACACAGTGTCAGCGTAATCATCTTCCACGGGGACACTCTGTTCTCACATTCTTGTGTAAAGTAAGAATACCTGCATTTTATGGAAGATTGCTATTTGTATTGATTTATAACATACAATATAAATGAAAGCAGTGTGTTTGCTATGCAAACACAGGTTCAAGACCAGCCCAGAAGACCCCTCCCAGCACCTAAGCCGTTCCAGATGGGCCTCCTGGAGTTATCACAGCTGTTCGGACTCACAGGAGGCCAGCCAGGATGCTGCCAGAGAGGCTGCCTGTGTGAGCACGCCGTCTGCAGAAGGCAGTCTCACTCTGCTAAGACAGACAGCTTAGGGCTGGCCTCCTGCTGAGGACACTGCCCCGGGGAGAAACCCTGGGCCACCCCACTCACTGTTCTAGTCCCGGGCGGGGCCGGCAGGGCCTGGGCAGGTCAGACTTTGCTGTGGGGCTGGTTTCCACAGTGAGGGAGGAGCCGGTTCCGCTGCTGACTGGTGGGCAGCTCAATGCTTTGGCCAGTCAATGACATGGCCATTAGGCAAATATTTGGGGCTTGATTTCGGTTATGGTTTTTAAAATAGAAAATGAATAAATTAGGCTTGGGGACGTGGTGTTTTACAGTCACGTGGGAGGAACAGGCATTGAATCTGATTGTCCTTGGGCTGCAGCTAAAATTGCAGCCTCGCCTCTGTGGCATTTAGGCGTTGGCTTAACCACAAATCACAGACCAGAGAAGGCCTCAGTGTCAGAGAAAGGCCTGGAAAGAAGGAAGCAGACACAGAGAGCCACGGACTCACCCAAGGTCACACAGCTCATATCGGGTGATTGAACTGTGTGGGGGTGGAATCACATCTGTCCAGGACATCAGCATGTCACTGGCACCCATCTGGCACCTGGCAGGGAGTGGGTGTCCATTACGTGAGATGATTGTGTGTAGGAGGGAGGAAGGCAGGCAGGGAAGGAGGGAGCGGCAGAGAGCGAGGACACAGGGCTCTCATTGTCCAGGCCCTGTGCTCTGCATCACCACTCTGAGCTTGACAGACAGAAACAGGAGACAGCGGGAGCAAGCTGTGAACAAGGGAAAGGAAGGATGGAGCAAGACGGAGAGGGTGTGGGGCCCAGAGTGGGCTCTGCTTTCTCAAGCCATGCCTGACTGTCCTTGGTGATGACTCGGGCAGAGAAAGAAGAGGTACCCCAGAATGTTCTCCCCAATAATCCTGGCCCCGCGCACCCGTGCCATGGACTCTGATACCAGGCTCCCTGCCTCTTCTGCTGGAGTCCTGTGGGAAGAGGGAAGGGGAAGCTGAGAGGGAGGAGAGGGCAGGCACTCACCTTCCAGTAGGGAAGCAGCAGCAACCCTTAAATCTGCTCTGTCTTTTACCTCTGACAGTCACAGGCCACGTGTAATTTGATCCCTGAAACAGCCCGGTGAGGTTCCCATTCCACAGACACAAAAACAGAATCCCTCTGGGCTCTTGCCATGTTCATGTATGATTAGTTTTCTGGTAAACATGAATAAACCAAACTAAAAAGGGCTGTTAGTGTATTTAATTTAACAAGGAGTAATTCCTCAGTAAATCCAAGGACAGAATCTCTAATGGGCTTTGCTGATGAACTGGTCAGGAGATATTTGGAGTCCAAAAAATCTCAGCAACCACAGCTCAGTTAGCATTCTATCGAACATTTACTAGGTGGCAGAACTATCTTCTTATTCTATCGTCCCATTTACTCCTTACACCCCCAAGAGATGGGTACTATTATCATGCAGTTTCCAGACGATGAAACTCCAGTACTGAGATGTTCACTGCCTGTCTAAGGTCATCTCGATAATCACTGGTGGCCTCAGCATACTTTTAATTATATTTCCGTGCCTATGCAAGAGACTAGCCTATGCCAAATATTGGATCTTTGAGGGAGGGGGCAACAGAAGGACACACTGGGGTGGTGTAATCAGCTGGTGGGGAGGGGGGAGGGAGGAGCAAGAAGAGTAGAGGAGAATCAAGAAGGTCATTTTTTGGACAGTGGGCAAGGTAAATGAAAATCAGATATTTAAAAAGAAAATTTGGCCTGGTGCGGTAGCTCATGCCTGCAATCCCTACACATTGGGAGGCCAAGGCAGGTGGGTCACTTGAGGTCAGGAGTTCAAGACCAGCCTGGCCAACATGGTGAAACCCTGTCTCTACTAAAAATACAAAAAATTATCTGGGCGTGGTGGTGGCGCTTTCGATCCCAGCTACTCGGGAGGCTGAGGTGAAAGGATTGCTTGAGCCCAGGAGGTCGAGGCTGCCGTGAGCTGTGATTGCATCACTTCACTGTAGCCCGGGCAACAGAGTGAGACCCTATCTCAAGAAAAAAAAAATCACATCTGGGGCTGGGCGTGGTGGCTCATGCCTATAATCCCAGCTCTTTGGGAGGCTGAGGCAGGGGATCACTTGAGGTCAGGAAGTCGAGACCAGCCTGGCCAACATGGAGAAACCCCATCTCTACTAAAAATATAAAAATTAGCCAGGTGTGGTGGTGGGCATCTGTAATCCCAGCTACTCTGGAGCCTGAGGCAGGTGAATTGTTTGAACTTGGAAGGCGGAGGTTGCAGTGAGATGAGATTGAGCCACTGCACTCCAGCATGGGCGACAGGGTGAGACTTCATCTCAAAAAATATATAAATAAGAAAAAGAAAAAGAAAATCTGGGCTTTGAAAGCCCTGCATCTATTTTATTGTTTCTTAAGAACCACATCCCAGGTTGTAAAACACCTGTATGTACAGAACTTGAATGTGTTTATTGGTTCTTCAGGCATGCGTGCACATGAGGACACATCTCAGAGACTATCCTGGGGATGAGGGCTTCTAATTATATGGTATGTGAGGCCGTGTTTTCATGGAAAGTGAGCTCCTTAGACTAACAAAGTCTGGGGCTTGGTTTTGCTGCAGGAAGCTGTGTGTTTAGTAGAGCAACTGTTCTCGAATTCTCTCTGGGGGCTAGTCTCTGGGGAAGAAGAAACTCTTCTCCTCCTGGTCTCAGGTGGGCTGAGCTGGGCTTGACAAGATCATTTGGTTTCAAAGAACTAGACCCTGCTTTGCAACTGAGTCTCCCCAGGAGAAGGTGTCACTAAGCACAGATTCATCTGGCCTCGAGGGGATCATATTGTCATTTTCAGAGGAAAGCCCCAGAGTATTTTGATGGGGAACTCTCAGCCCCTGACATGCCGTTGCTACTGCAAATTTCATGAGGCTGGTTCTGTAACTTCTCACAGACCCAACAGGTTGAATCGAATCAATTAAAATCATTGCGAAACTCTTGTCTACTATTGCTGGTGATAAGTATCCTAGGATCTGATATTTTTTGATTGATTAAGACCAGTTGCCATGGTGGGGAGAGATGGAAGCCCCAAGAAACCAAGAATTGCTCCCCTCTCGGGACCATAGTGTGCATGAGGAACATGAGCCTCATTGGAGATCCCAAGATGAGCAGTGGGGAATCAGGCCCGGAACCCACAACTCCTCCTGCCCTCTCCTCCAGCGCACTTTCCCAAGACTCCGCCCACACATGAGGCTGAGGCAGGGCACCCAGGACACAGGGCCGGAACATGCTTTTGGACATCCCGAAACTCCTCCAACTGAACTCAATCGCTGAGCACTGATACCAACTGTGGAGCATTGTGTGAAGACGGCAGTGCTCTGGGGACCCACGAGGTGAAGGTGCCTCATTGGATGGAGACTGCCTGGCAACTCCCACTCTGGGCGGGAAAATGCCAAAGGATACTCAGCACCAGGAAACCGACCAGGAAACCTGGGAGTGGCTATCTGGGGCAGAGGGAACCTCACAGTCATCTAATTTAAACTCCAGGAGCTAAATGCCACTTCTCTGTCCCTTCCTCCTAGATCTGAGTTTTAATCCCTGGGACCATGTAGAACACACCTAACTACTTTTCCAAGGATCAGAAATGTGAAGAGCGCACGCCCGCTACTCCTGCTTCCCAAGTCCTTTCCAATCCCCACCTCCCCAGATCCCTCAGTTCTTGCTCGTTTGGCAAGCTCCTCATTCAGACCTGTTTGACCCTGGTTTCTCTCTTGTGGCTCTCCCCTCAGTCCGTGTCTCTAAAAGGTTATGTCCAGAACAGTGGATTGTGCCTCCCTCACTGTGGACCGTATATCTCCATCAATACAACCATTAACCACATTACCTTTTTGGTTACCATTGGCCACTGACAAGGCCTACATGATACTTACTCCCTAAGACCTATAACTTGGCCCAATCTTGTCTTTGTATGCATAGGGATGAAAGTTACCAACAAACTCAACTCCTCAAAGAAGTGGAAAGCCAACCTTATTAAATGGTGTTTTCAGTTGGCGACTAACCCAGCCTCCAGCCCAAACACTGTCACTCCCCAAGCTGAGACGTGAACCTGTCGGGAGGTGCCAGGCGTATCCTCAGTGCCACCCTGAGCCACACTGCACACATGTAGCAGGGTACAGCACCAGTCTCCTGGGTATCAGACCCTTATTAAGGCAACAAACACGCTAGATCCAACGATCTTTAAGCTCAGGATTTTTTCCTTCATTGGCTGAGCTGCCACGGCACAGGATTTGTTCATTTATTGGCTGGGTCTGGGGCACCATGACCCAGAGTGGAACTTGACACAGCTCTTGTGCAGAGAAAATGGAAAGCTCCCTAGCATAACAATGACAAATCTACTCACTATGCAGGCGGCTTCAACAAAGGCTTGTGAAGGCATGTGCGGGCCATGTGTCCGTGCAACACTCACATCTGGCGCCTTTCTGGTTTTTGAGAGAAGAGCGGAGCGTGCCGGGGAAACCTAAGCATTATGGTGAACTCTTCGATCCTATCCTTGGACTCCGGTGACATGGGAAATCTTCAGTTCTTTGGTTATTCAGGGAGGGGTACAGATGAGATATGAGGAACACCAGGCTGCGGGGATTGGAGCAGCCTCAACTATTCACGCGTGGGTTAGAGAGCTGCCTCCCCTCCCTCCCCGGGCCATGGTGAGAGGACTAGCCGGTGTCCACAAATGTTTGGAGCTGTTACACAGATGCGTCTTACTCGTCTTTGAATCCTCAGGGACTGACACGTGCGAGGCATCTGGTCACACTAGGCCGGACCCATTTTCTTCCTTCTATCTGCATCTCATTTTAGACATTCTAGGAATAAATTTGGCTTTAGATGAGAACTCAGAAATAACCAGAGACAAGTGGGCCTGCCCTGGGCCAAGGACCTTGGCCTCCTGCCCCTGCTGGCCAGCCCCCCTAAAGGGCGGAATCCCAGTGCCTTAGCATGGTCCCCTCCCGCACCCCATGACCACATCCTCTGGCAGCCAGGATGGACTGAATCACCTCCTGAGCTCTGTTTCCAGCCACAGATGCTGGAGGCCAAGACAAAGGGGCTGGTGTTGCCAGGACCCCGGCTCTCCCCTCCACTCTTTAGCCTGATGGCCCCACGGTGGTCGGGCAGGTTCAGCAGCTGGGAGAGTGAGGGCCGGTCAACCTGGGAGCACCGTGCAGAGTAGAACCAGCTGTTTCCATGCCTTTCCGGCTGCCTTCCCACCTGGCTGGGGGCTTGGGGGACGCAGGGAAGCTGGGGTGTGTGGGAAGTGGTGGAGCTCAGCTGCCTCCCTCTGACCCACTTACTAACTCAGGAAATTCAAGGGCTTTCACAGCTGCTGAAGACGTGCCTCACCTTGACAGAACCCAGATGGCCCAAATCCCAGAAAAACCCAAGTGGCTAGTGACAGCCGGCATTTGCCCTTCCGTTTCTGTTGTCTCCATCAGAGGGGAGAAGGAAATCTTCTGAAAAGCCAGAATTTGAAACACGCCTCTGAGGAGACGAGATCTGACTTCCTTGCTTTTGTCTATTTACTGGTTAATTTTCCCTTCTAGCCTCCTCAGTAGTATTTTCCTACAGTTCCATATGAAAACTCTTGGAAGAAACCAGTAAACTAATTGCTTCCCTTTGCTTTGTGCGTGTGTGTGCGCACGTGTGTGTGCATGAGTGTGAGCGTGTGTCTGCGTGTGTATTTTAATATTCATAAGCGACTTCGCTGAAGGCAGATACTTGGTAAGAATCACGAGAACTTTCCAGAGGAACCCTGAAGGAGACTGGGAAACATGCCAGCCAGAGGGACACAGCCTCCTTCTCCTTCCAGAGCCAACCCTACTCCATTTTCTCCTCTACACGCTACCCGAAGCCCAGCACACTTCCTCCCAGGGGTTTGTGAGCCTGCACTTTTCTATCTCGAACCTGCCTGCTGCAGACCCAGTCATTCCTAAACAGAACTAGGGTAGGGCACAGAGGCCAGAAAGCGTTGAGCAGTGCTACTGCAGAGCCTATGAAGACCAAATCCCCCAGCGCACACGCAAGGTCCTTCTTAGTCCGGCTTCTACCCGCTCCTTCAGCCGCATCTCTTGATTCTGCGGACCCCTCCCCACCTCTTAACCCCAGGCATCCCCCTCTGCCCTGGCCACATCAAGCTACTTGCCAAGCCTCTTTCCCCGCCTTCCATCTGGTCTCTGCCTGACAAACTCCTAATGTTCATTCAAGGTCCAGCTCAGTGTCCAGTTCCTTAGTAAAGCTTCATCAGAACTTCCTTCCCCCCGCACCGGGGTGAAATCGGTGTCCTGTTCTGGGCACTCCCACCACGCTCAGTACACATCTTTATCACGACGCTCAATGTCCAGCATTGTAACTGGGGCTTACATACTGCTCTCTCCCTCCTGGTCTTTGAGCATGTGACGCACAGAACAGTCTGTTGAAACTAATTTCAACAAGTAAGTTTGCTGTCTCGATAAAAACAGCCCACTGATAATAATATCAAAGAGAATTTGAACGGATGCAGTGAGGCATTTTCAAGTGCACTGACCAAATGAATTTTTCCAAAAACTTCATCAAATTTCACATGAAGGGTAGAGTTCTCAACTGGGTTTTTAAATTAAAAAACAGCTTAAAAAACTACTAAGTCATGCTTTTGTCCAATTGTATTTGCCATTTGCAGATCGAAGTCATTGTAATCATGAATCCTGTGAATCTTGGAAAGTTTCTTATGGTATCAGGTTGTAGGCAGAAGCTGGAAGGGGCTGATGGGGACCCCCAGCTGAAGATTCTGCACTATTGTTGAGTGCCGCTGGTCATGGTGGGAACCTCAGAAACAACTCCAGGAAGGCAGAAAACACTTCTACTCTGACATTTATTTTTATTTTCTGTTTGCTTATCTGTATTTTCAACAGTATTCAGGTATCACTTTTTTAATCAGCAAAAACAATCACTTTTTAAAAGTAAAAAAGGTCGACCAATGAAACCGATTAAGACCATACAAGCTCAATAAGGAAGAGAGAAGGAAAGAAGACAGAATCTTTACTAAAGGTGTTTTTGACTGAGCATGGTGGCTCACACCTGTAATCCCAGTGCTTTGGGAGGCCAAGGCAGAAGGATCGCTAGTGGTCAGGAGTTTGAGACCAGCCTGGGCAATGTAGTGAGATCTTGTCTTTAAAAATACAATTTTAAAAATTAGCCAGGTGGCTCACACCTGCAGTCCCAGCCACTTGGGAGACTGAGGCAAGAGGATCACTTGAGCCCAGGATGTTGAGGCTGCAGTGAGCTGTGATCACGCCACTGCATTCCAGCATGGGTTACAGAGCAAGACCCTGTCTCTAACAATAAATACATTAATTAATTTGTGTTTTTTTGCCCCTAAGCTGGGGTCAAGAGACCTGATTGCTGTGTCCCAATGGCTACACCAAAATCATAAGGGGAAGAAGACAAGGAAACTGCAGGAGCTCTTTCTCTGCCCAGCTGCCACCTGCCCCAGCGTGCACTGCCCAGACAGAGCTCTGAGGTTCCCTGGGAGCACAGAAAAGGACACCACTTGGGTTTTAGACCCAGATTTGCCTTCTATAGCCATGGGACCTGGGACAAGTCACTATGTCTCCATATCTTCACCTCTTAAGGAGATAACACAGCTGCCTGCCAGGGAAGTGAGGGCATTTTAAACTATATAGTGGTACATACACGTGAGGGGTTACTGTAATTCCTGTTGGTTTTAGAAAGAGGTGGGGTTGATAGGCATGCACGGACAGACTGATAAGCCTTTCGCAGGTTCACCAATGTTTCATGAGCTAAAAAATACTGTGATCTGCACAATTCTGTAGGTAGGTAATATTATTATTCACAATTTACAGATGACAAAAAGAGAGGAATCAAAAAGTTGAGCAAACTGCCTAACTTGCAACACAGTTATGAATAGAGGAGCTAGAATCTGAAACCTGGCAGTTGGGGGCAGGGCCTGCGTTAGTAAAACATGGCTTGTGCTTACACACATGTACACGCGCGCACACACACACACTTCCCTTTTCCATCCCAAACGTACCACTCAGAGTCTAGTTGAATTTTGTAGTTTCAGTTCTGACTTTGTTTCTTTGAAGCCCAATTGCCCTGATGCTGTTGACGGTTGACCTCCAATGAGTGGGAATGTGGCATCAGGGTGGGTCACAGACACCTTTATTTTCATTTCACAGTCTTCTGCATTATTTTGATTTCTGCCCATGAGCATGCGTTATATTTATAAAGATTAATTTTAAAACACATTGCCCCTCATGGGGAGGACTGTGTTCCAAAACAAAGGTTTTAAAGTTTAATGAATGTCTAAAAATCCTTTGCCATCACAGGTTTTCAGAGTCTTATTTATCAAATGCCCTGGCTGCTGGGGATCTTTCCAACTCATGCTGGAATTGGGCCTGGGTTTCCTGATTTCCCCAGCTCCAATGCTCAGCCTCAGGAGCCAAACCAGCCCGGCCCCTTCCTGTGGTTTCCAGCTCAGCCCTTCTGGTGGGAGGGAGGAGGAAGAGAAGAGAGGATGCCCGTGTTGGGCCCTTCCCATGGGGCCCCAGTGTTTTGTGAAAACAGGGTCATGTCAATCACAGTCCAGACCTCTAAAACCTAGTAATGGAGGCCAAAGGCAGGTGAAAACATACAGGGTGATCAGAATCAAGGCAAGGAGGACTCAGGAAAGGGGACGGCACTTAGGCCAGGAGAGGGCTAAGCCCACTGGGCAGAGTTCCTGCCAGTTGGAACAGGATGGACTCCTAAAGCTCTGGCCTGGCTTCACCAGTGCTGTCTTTTCTACTTTTCTTCTGGGGTCCAGGGGCATCCAAGAGCAAGATTCCACCAGGGCAATGGACCCAGGAGGGGCTCAGGGGCCTGCCCCTGCCTGGCCTGAAACTTGGCACACACTGGTCCCATCTGGCAGCCAGCTTTAATTACGTTTCTGGACAAACACACTCTCATGCATTGGGCATCAGAGTGGGGACACTGTCAGGCAGAAGGAGGAGAGAGAGGCAGGCTGGCTCACTCCTGTTATGTGTACCCACTTAGCAATGCCACTTTAATTTCTCAAAGACATTCCCTGACAGCTCCATGCTGCGCCCGGCACAGGGAGCCTAGCCCTGCTAATAGACCAGCTTGGAGGCAGCTGGAGCCTGTCTGCCCAGCTTGCCGGGGGAGCATTTATTAACCAGCTGGCGGCTCTTCTGTCTCTAGAGACCTCAGTGCTGGGATGGTCTGGGGACAATGTGCGTAGTGTGCAGGATCATCCCCAGGGTCCCACCACAGACCAAAGAATCCCTCCAATACTGAGTGCCTGAGACCCCTGAGGAGCATTTGCTTTGCTACTTCCTCCTTGGCATACAGGCAGTCAGAGCCTTTGGCTTTCTTCTCTGGCCACCTTGAGGGCATTATCAGGGCTGGGCCCCACTACTGCTGCAGTAAATGTTTGCCCGGCTGGAAAATGCTCGCTCATGTTAACGAGGAAGCAATGAATGAGAAGCCTTTCTTCTCCTTTATTAAAGGCCGTACAAGCACAAAGCAGACTCTGAAATGTTATCTGTTCACAAACCTCATATGGCTAAATATTTACTGAGAATGTGATTGGCATTCCCTCAAGCAGCACAGCCAGTGTCCATGGAGTGTCAGAAACAGAAGCGGCACCCAGGCAGGCCCATGGGCAGGGAGGCCCACCTCCAGGGAGAGCAGGTGTCCCCAGCCTGGCTTTCCAATGGAACTGCAAGCTCCCTGGGTTCCTGGACTCTCCATTGCTCCATCCTAGATGTACCTCAGGGCACTCTTCCAGCTACACAACCAGTGTAGAGCCCCTGCCTCTGGCTACCCAAGACTCCTTGGGGCTCTCCAAACACACAGGCCTTTCTCCTGATTTGGGGTGGTTTTGATTGCCCCAACTGGCACACCCTTTCTGAAATGCCCCTTTTGCAGCATGAGGCACCCTTCTAGGTCAAGGATGGTGCAGGCTTCATCTGGGGTGCCGACTGGGATTGATTTGTGGGCACTGCCGGGAGCTTTGTGACGACCACATCCAAGCTGTGACGTGACTTCTCAGGGATGTGCGCTAGGGTTGTGGGGATGTTGAGGTACATGTTTCACAGGTTTGTCATGAGGCTAGTCGCTTGTGAATGTCATCTCCTCCAGGAAACTCTCAAGACTCCCACCGCCAAAGTAATTAATAATTGTGTTCTTGTCCTCCCTGCATTCCCTTGGAACCTAAGTCATTTGTCATTTTCTGTCTTCTATTACAACTATTTGAATAGCTTACCCCCCTTGCCATGCTAGCCTCCAGGTTCTTAGGGTAGCAACGGTGTCTCACTCATCTCTGTGTCCTCCTCAGCATGTATCTTTCCTTGCTTGGAGTCAGAGCTCTCTTAAGGTGGCTGAATTGAATTTCTTACCTGGGGAGAGCTAGCTTAGAGTAGACTTCAAATTTAGTACAGTCCTCATGAGAGGGGTATTTTGGAAGGGAGCAGGTTGATTCTGCATTCCTGCTCTGGGGAAGGCGCTGCCTCAGGGCAGGACTCAGCGGTACGATGGGCACAGGGCAACTGGATGGGTTAGGAATGTGGGTGATAGTGGTTGCCAGATAAAATACGGACACCCAGTCAAGTTGAATGTCATTGTCTTCCAAGTATTGCGTGGAACACACTTACGCTAAAAAAATTTATTCATTGTTTTTCTGAAATTCACATTTAACTGGATGTCCTGTATTTTTATTTGCTAAATCTGGTAACTCTAGGTGGGAGTGCCAGGGAGAGAACACAAGATCATCTCCACAGACTTTCTAGAACCAATTCTGTACACTAAGCTGTGTCTTCATGGAGAAACAGCCTGGGGAGTAGGAGGGGTGCAAGACCAGCCAAGCTGGCCCCCTTTCATAGCTGTCCATACTTTCAAGTTGCCTGAACTTTCAGACGAGGCTCTCTGATGGGCCTGGCTATCTGTGAAAGCCAACTCCAGTGAAGCCCAGAAATAAAACTAGGAAGCCTCCCAAAAGGTATTTTAGTGTGGTCAGCTGTAAACTTCATTAGGTAAGGACCAAGGTTATCTCACTCATCATTTGCTCCTCAGTGGCTTGCATAGTCCTTGGCATAAAGCAGGTGCTCAAAAAATATTTACTAAATAAATAAAGAGCTGAGCGTTACCAGGCCTTCTCCACCCATGGCTGGAGTTACCTCACCCACAGCGATAAAAATGTGCAAAAACGGGAATTGGCACGCAGCCCTTCCTTTCCAGGAGTCATCACTAATTTCCATTAGCCAGCAAAGTGCACAAGTGCATTAGGCTGATTTGGATTTAAAATCAATTAACGCATCCTCAGGGAGCTTGGCTACTGTAAAAGCAAGATAAAACTGCATCTTCTTGAGTTAATTTATTTCAATTTAAAGGGTAATTAATATGTTTTCATTGATATGAATTTAGAAAATAAGGAAAAGTAGCATGAAGGGAGAGAAGCTTGTGCAGCCTCAAGACCTCAGGCAGACGCGGTAGCACCTGAGTTCTACCTGGGTTTTGTACACCTGACTTTTCTCATCCTTCTCCATCCAGAGTCACTGGACATCTTTCTTTTCTCCAGTTTTATCTTTTTTCTCCTCTGCCAAAACCTCCTGTGCAGGACGTAGTCTGATCCTGGATTTTGAAGTTTGACCAGAAGTAGATGGCCGTCATCCAGAAGAGCCCAGTAGCCAGAGGAGCCATTGACAGGTGGCAGCAGCAACAGGTAAATGTAATGAAGGCCTGGCTAGGGGTGGCAGAGAGCAACAGAGGTGACATCATGGGGCAGGATTAGTGGATCTCAGTGACAGTGGTGTGTGAACCAGAAAGGAACAGTCAAGAAGGATCCCCAGCTTCCTGACCCAGTGACTAGAGGAAGGGTGAGGGTACCAGCCAGGACTCAGATGCAAACAATAGAAACTGACTCTGGATCTCTAAGAAGGAAAAGAATGTATTAGAAGTATTTTCATTAGAGCTCACTGAATCAGTGGCAAGGCTAGAGACCCAAACTCAGAAAACAGGTAGGAACCAAGAGGGGTTGGGACCAGGGTCATGCCACAAGAACAGCCTGGTCAGGTCACAGCCAAAGCATCCCCACCATTGGACACTTGCTTCACCTGCCCACCTCCACTGCTGCTGTGAATGACCTCCAGACTTCATGTCACTCTCAAGAATGAAAATCCCATTCATATGGTCTGAATGCCCATGCCTACGTCATGTGCACATTGCCCCATTTGCTAGGGGTCAGGAGTAGGAATGTCTGATCTCCTTCAGATTCACACACATTCTTCCAAATGGGAAAAGGGTTCGCATAATAGGAAGAAAAAAAAGACAGCAAGTGGTCTCTATGGTGGCATAAAAGTTGGGTGTACAGGAAGAAGAGCAAATTTGCATGGGGTATGACAATGAAGTATCTTGGTGGAGCTGTAGAGAGAGATTGACATTGGAAATGTCGATCTAGAGGTGTCACCTCTTCAAAGAGGTGACAAGCCATTTGTATAACACCCTTCCCTAGGTTACTATGGCTTCTCCAGCCATCCTTGCATTCCATCATCTTCAAACTCTGATGTCTTATGAGAAGTTCCGGGTATGAAGGCAAGGGCCCTGCAGGGGATAAAGGTTTGGCTGGCTTCTCCTTTCTCAGAAATCCCAATTCCTGGTCTTAGTTTCCAATAATTAAAAATGACTAGCAAATACGAGAAGTTTAGCTGGCTAGCGTAAGGACATAAGGGCTGTTTTCAGTACAGCTTATTTATGGGGGAAAAACCTTGGAAGAATCACCCCTTTTCTTAGGGTTTCAGGTTCTACTCATGCTGCAGGGGCAGAAATACCTCCAGGGTAGTGCAGGGGTTTTGCAATGTTCAGAACCACAGAACCTCTGAGCTGCAATGAGACATAGGGATCACACAGTCCAATCCCCTCAGTTGATACACAAGGGCTCCAAGGCTAAGAAGATCATTAAAACTGCAGCATCATTTCACATTCTCTGATCATGAAAAAATGACACCACCTTTCACCCACACCTCAGCCCCATCCTGCCAACACTGCCACCCAGCTGAGAGGAAGGGAGGCAGTGAATAGGATGCAGCTGGGTGGATCACCTCCTCTTCCCCTGGAGGCAGTGACGTCTGTCACTCCTAGGAGACGGTTAAACTGTTGCTGCTATTGTTAAATTTTGGCAAGTAGATTCTGAATTATTCTCCCGGGGGGCTGGCCATGAGTCACCACAGTACATCCTCAGGAAGGAGCTGGCTGAACTCCTGAAATGGCAAGATCCTGCAGTGAACTGAGGACCCAGCAGTGTCACAGCACTGCAAATGGGCTGTGAACTGGAGGCTCTGGTGGCTGCCACCATCAGGAGTGGCGGGACTTGACATAGAGGAGAGACCAGAAACCCACCTCTGGTGTTGGCATCACTGATCATGCAGTTTGTACAGGACAATCGCCTATGGGAAGACCTGCTGTGATGGAGGAAGAGTGGAGGAAAGGCCAGCCAGTGCCCTGCACAGAGAAGCTAGTCAAGAAAGGCTCACCTCTGCCAGTCAACATAGCAAGACCTTATCTGTACAGAAAATGGAAATGTTAGCTGGGCATGGTGGTGGAGGATGCCTGTAGTCCTAGCTACTTGGAGGCTGAAGTAGGAGGATCACTTGAGCCCAGGAGATTTAGGCTGCAGTAAGCAATGATCATGTCACTGCACCACAGCCGGGGCAACAGAGAGAGACTCCACCTCTAAAGAAAATAAATTAATAAAAATAAAATAAATAAAGACATGCCTCCTCTTTTTCTTCTTATAGGAGGTGAGCCTCAGGCAGGACCTTGAAGCTGACCATGTCTTCTTTCTTTCTCCCATAGGCAGAAACAGGGAACTGTCTGGGGGAAGGGATGTTGATAGGTACCGGGACTCCAGGAGAGTCCAATCCTGCATTTTTAGTGATTAACCTACATGCTGTGGATAGCTGCACAAGAGGGACATTCACCAAAAGTGAAAGGAAGCAGGAACACAGCAATCCCAGGTTACATGAAGGAGGTGAATGGCTCTGTGACGTGGAAAGAGAGTCCTGGGTGAGTAAATGAAGAAATGAAGAGATGAATGAATACTGCTATGTCCACAGTACCTATTGGCTGTGTTATACTCTGGGATGAAAAAGCACTGTGGCTGTGCCCATGGTATCCCCTTCCCTTCCTGCACCTCTCTACACGTCCAAGACCCCATCCTTCCATGTGGCTCAAATGTCATGCCTGGCCAGACACGGTGGCTCACACCTGTAGTCCCAGGACTTTGGGAGGCCAAGGTGGAGGTGGGTGGATTGCTTGAGCCCAGGAGTTCAAGACCAGACTGGGCAACATGGTGAAATCCTGTCTCTCCAAAAAACACAAAAATTAACCAGGCATGGTGGCACATGCCTGCAGTCCCAGTGTGTTAGTCCATTCTCAGGCTGCTAATAAAGACATACCCAAGACCAGGCAACTTACAAAGAAAAAAAGGTTTAATGGACTTGCAGTTACACATGGCAGGGGAGGTCTCACAATCAAGCAGAAGGTGAAGGAGAGGCAAAAACACATCCCACATGGAGGCAGGTGAGAGAGTATGTGCATGGGAACTGCCCTTTATAAAACCATCAGATCTAATGGGACTTATACCCTACCACAAGAACTGTATTGGGGAAACCATCGCTATGATTCAATTGTCTCCACCTGGCCCTACCCTTGACATTTGGAGATTATTACAATTCAAGGTGAGATTTGGGTGGGGACACAGAGCCAAACCATGTCTTTCCACCCCGGCCCCTCCCAAATCTCACTTCCTCACATTTCAAAACCAATCATGCCTTCCCAACAGTCCCCCAAAGTCTTAATTCATTTCAGCATTAACTCAAAAGTCCACAGTCCAAAGTTTCTTCTGAGACAAGGCAAGCTCTTGCCACCTATGAGCCTATAAAATAAAAGCAACTTAATTACTTCCTAGATTCAGTGGGGGTATGGGCATTGGGTAAATACACCTGTTCCAAATGGAAGAAATTGGCCAAAATGAAGAGGTTAGAGGCCCCATGCAGGTCCAGAATCCAGCAGAGCAGTCAAATCTTAAAGCTCCAAAATGATCTCCTTTGACTCCATGTCTCACATTCAGGTCATACTGATGAAAGAGGTGGGTTCTTATTGTGTTGGGCAGCCTCCCTCATGGCTGCTTTCATAGGCCAGAATTGAGAGTCTGTGGCTTTTCCAGGTGCACAGTGCAAGCTGTCAGTGGATCTATGCTTCTGGGGTCTGGAGGACAGTGGCCCTCTTCTCACAGCTCCAGTAGACAGTGCCCCAGTGGGTCTGTGTGGGGGCTCCCACCCCATATTTCCCTTCCTCACTGCCCTACCAGAGGTTCTCCATGAGGGCTCCACCCCTCCAGCACACATCTCTCTGGACATCCAGGTGTTTCCACACACCCTCTGAAATCTAGTTGGAGGTTCCTAAAACTCAATTCTTGACTTCTGTGCACCTTCGGACCAAACATATGTAAGCTGCCAAGGCTTGGGGCTTGCACCCTCTGAAGCAAAGGCCTGAGCTATACCTTGGCCCCTTTCAGCCATGGCTGGGATGCAGGGCACAAGTTCCAAGACTGCACAAAGCAGCGAGGCCCTGGACCCAGCCCACAATATCATTTTTTTCCTCCTAGGCCTCTGGCTTGTGATGGGAGGGCCTGACATGGAGACCTCTGACATGCCCTGGAGACATTTTCCCCATTGTCTTTGCAATTAACATTTGGCTCCTTGTTACTTATGCAAATTTCTGCAGTCAGCTTGAATTTCTCAGAAAATGGGTTTTTCTTTTCTATGGCATCATCAGGCTGCAAACTTTCCAAACTTTTATGCACTGCTTCCCCTTTAAACATAAGTTCCAATTCCAAACCATGTATTTGTGAATGAATAAAACTGAATGTTTTTAACAGCACCCAAGTCACTTCTTGAATGCTTTGCTGCTAAGCAATTTCTTCCGCCAGATGCCCTAAATCATCTCTCTCCAGTTCAAAGTTCCACAGATCTCTAGGGCAGGGGCAAAATGCCACCAGTCTCTTTGCTAAAGTGTAGCAAGAATCACCTTTGCTTCAGTTCCCAATAAATTCCTCATCTCCATCTGAGACTGCCTCAGCCTGGACTACATTGTCCATACCAATATCAGCAGTTTGATCAAAGCCATTCAACGAGTCTCTAGGAAGTTCCAAACTTTCCCACATCTTCCTGTCTTCCAAGCCCTCCAAACTGTTGCAACTTCTGCCTGTTACCCGGTTCCAAAGTCACTTCCACATTTTTGGGTATCTTTACAGCAGCACCCCACTACCTGGTACCAATTTACTGTATTAGTCTGTTCTCATGCTGCTAATAAAGACATACCTAAGACTCGGCAGCTTACAAAGAAAAAGAGGTTTAATGGACTCACAGTTACACATGGCTGGGGAGGCCTCACGATCATGGCAGAGGGCGAAGGAGGAACAAAGCCACATCCTACATTGCAGCAGGCAAGAGAGTGTGTGCAGGGGAACTACCCTTTATAAAACCATCAGATCTTGTGAGACTTATTCACTCTCACAAGAGCAGCACAAGCAAAACCAGCCCCCGTGATTCAGTTATCTCCCACCAGGTCCAAAAATATGTGGGGATTGTGGCAGCTGTAATTCAAGATGAGCTTTGGGTGGGGACACAACAAAATCATATCACCTAGCTACTCGGGAGGCTGAGACAGGAGGATCACCTGAGCCCAGGAAGTCGAGGCTGTGGCGAGCCACGATTACATCACTGCACTCCAGCCTGGGTGAAGGAGTGAGAACCAGTCACAAAAAAAAAAAAGAAAGAAAGAAACAAAAGCCATGCCCTCTACTAGGAAGCCTTTTCTGATTCACCAACTCAGAAATTCTTTTTCCTCTGTCCTCCCAAAGGCCTTACCTCCACTCACACAAGGCCCTTATTTCTAGGCTGAATGATGGTTATTGACGTGTGTCTTACCTCCCTGTGCCCTCCCAGTGCTCAGGGCCTAAAGAACCCCTTGCAGAGCGTGCTAAGGATGTCTTACTCTCCAAGGACTCCCAAACCCTTTCCACAACTCCTAATACTAAGAAAAGACCTGTTTTCTCCTGAGCTCCTTTGTCTAGGATTGTTTGAGTGACTTTGGTAACAACAGACCTTTGAATAGAAATGAAGTAGAGACATGTTTCTTGGACAAGCGGAGGTGGCCTCGGAAGGGGAAAGGGTCCTGGGCTGGAAATCATGTCTCCCAGCAGAGGAAGAACAAACAGATCCAAGCTGAAGTAAATGAAAACCCATCTCAGGCTCAGGACAAGGCCTAGGGGCCAGGAGGAGATGACCATGGTGGATGCTTTGGAGGATGAGAAAAGTAGGGAGGAAGAAGCCTCCAGGTGCAGGGGAAGAGAGGGGGATGCGTAGAGTGGGACTTGAGAGCCAGCTTCCCTGTGTGGCTTTCCTTGACTTAACCAGTTGTGTGCCTGTGCCCTGATACTAATCGAGAAGTGGACTTCCACAGGATGCTCCCTTGAGTGCTCAGTAAATGTTGATAGAATAACCCTGATAAGAACAACAGGCAATTTTTTTTCGAGTACTTGCAAGGCACCAGACGCTGCTCTAGTTCTTTCTCTTTTTTTTTTTTTAAATGTATCTCTTCATTAAATCTCCTCATCAGCCTGCGAGGTGTTTAGTATTATCAACCTCATTTTACAGATCATGAATTGGAGGTACAGAAATATTAATTAACTTACCTGCAGCCACGCAGCTAGTGAATCATAAAGCTGGCCCTTAACCACTGTGCAATAGGGCATGGGTTTAATATTAAAGCATGTGCTCACCTAATTTTGCCCCAACTTATTTCACTCCTGCTCCAGATATATTCTAAGAGATGAAAAAATTTCTCTTTTAGGGAATAATTAATAGCCTTGAAGCTCAAGTAATAATTTTTGTAGTAATCTGCAGAAAAAGCCCTCTTCAAAGAAGCAATTAAAATAATATTCCAATTACTTGTGAAGGTTTACTTCACTGCAATTCAGTTTTTACTGTATTTTGTATCTACTAGAACTCAAACAAATTGAGGGGAAAACAGACTTTTGTTAGAATGAAAGGGAGGCTCAGAACAATGAAAAAAAAGCTGATTTAAAAAGTAACCTTCAAGCCCACCTGAGTGCATGCAATAGGTTTATTCATATCTACACAGATAATGAACTCATTCTTCTTGAACCCATTTCCATGATTTGACCAGACTATAAATCAACAGCTCTGCATAAATTTTGAAAAATAAGTGCTTTCCTGCCTAAGAATGTGGCTTGTATATTGGCAGTGTATGGAGTTAGGATGCTTTCAGCTGCAAATAATAGAAGACCCCTGACTCAAATTGGTTTCAGAATAAGAACACGTATCATTTCCCATAGCTGGAAGTCCAGAGGAGGTGAAAGCCCAAGCTTGAATCAATCGGCAACTCAATAAAGTCATCAAGGGCTGTTTTTTTCCCACTCTGCTGTCCTCCGTTTTGTCTGAGTCCTCAGGCTGTCTGCCAGATGTCTGTGGCAGCCCCAGGTGTAGCATCCAGAAACAACACCCAGAGGAATGACAGACGCTGTCTATTTTCTGTGTCTTTTTTTTAGAAGCAAGAAAACCTCTTCCAGAAGACTCCCAGCAGGCTGGGGGTGGTGGCTCATGCCTGTAATCCTAGCACTTCGGGAGGCCGAGGAGGGTGGATCACGAGGTCAGGAGTTCAAGACCAGCCTGGGCAAGATGGTGAAACCCCGTCTCTACTAAAAATACAAAAATTAGCCGGGCGTGGTGGCGGGCACCTGTAATCCCAGCTACTCAGGGGGCTGAGGCAGAGAATTACTTGAACCTGGGAGGCAGAGGTTGCAGTGAGCCGAGACTGCACCACTGCACTCCAGCCTGGGCGATAGAGTGTGACTCTGTCTCAAAAAAAAAAAAAAAAAAAAAAAAAGACTCCCAACAGACTTCTGGTCAATACCTTTGTTGAACCTGGGTCATTTGCTTGTTCCTAAAGCACTCGCTGGCTTAGGCCACCCCTGCTGAAGAGCCAGCCACTCTGACCACCGGAGAGACACTAGCCATTTCCAAGTTGTATTTTTGAAACCAATGCCATTTCTTTGTCCAGATATCAAACACTTAATAATCCACAGAAATAAAAATCTTTAATAAGATAAGAACCTGAAATTTCATACTAAGAGTAAGTAGGCAGTTTCTCCTAACAATGAATTGTCCCTATGGCCAAATTTTTTTTTTTTTTTTGAGACCGAGTCTTGCTCTGTCTCTCAGGCTGGAGTGCAATGGCGCGATTTCATCTCATTGCAACCTCCACCTCCTGGGTTTAAGCGATTCTCCGGCCTCAGCCTCCTGAATAGTTGGGATTACAGGCGCGTGCCACCACGCCCAGCTAATTTTTTGTGTTTCCAGTAGAGACGGCGTTTCACCGTGCTAGCCAGGTTGGTCTCACTCTCCTGACCTCATGATCCGCCCTCCTCAATCTCTCAAAGTTCTGGGATTACAGGCGTGAGCCATCGCGCCCGGCCCAAATATTATTTTTAATGAGACAGAGCAGCTTGCTATTTAGAAGAGCTGTTTGGTGGAACTTTTTTCATTAAAAAATGATGAGAGCTTCATGTTAAAATGATGTTTTGAATATACGCATTAATCTCTCTATCTCTAAATGTCACTTAAGAAGTAATGAGAAATTGGCCAGGCGCAGTGGCTCATGCCTGTAACCCCATAACTTTGGGAGGCCAAGGTGGGTGAATTGCTTGATTCCAGGAGTTTGAGACCAGCCTGGGCAACAGGAAAAAACCCTGTCTCTACAAAAAATACAAAAATTTAGCTGGGCCTGGTGGTGCTTGTAGTCCCAGCTACTCAGGAGGCAGAAGTGGGAGGATCGCTTGAGCTGGGGAGATTGAAGCTGCAATGGACTGTAGTCACACTACCACACTCCAGACCTGGGTGACAGAGACCCTGTCTCAAAAAAAAAAAAAAAAGTAGTGAGAAATTAAACAAAATGCATAATGCCATAATGACAGAGAGTGAGAAAGCAGTCAACAACAACAAAATTTCAGAAGCTGGAAACCAGAGGGAAGAGTATCTGACTTAGAAGGCCTGAGGAAGCTGAATTCTAAGTCATCAGGAAAGTAACTTGGATGCAAGAGACCGTACATGGAGAATAAAGCCTTTTTCTAAAAAAGCTGAAATAATCATTAATAGCCTCACAGAGACAAAATATTACATCTATGAAATAGAGATAGGATACTATAAAAAGAGTGAAAGCCTTCATAAATTAAAAACATGAAAGCATAAATGAAAAACTCAATAGAAGGATTAGAAAACTAAGATGGAGAAATCTTCCAGAAAGTAGAACAAAAAAGCAAAGGGATAGAAAATAGGGAAGAAAATATTTTTCAAAAAATAGAAGACAAGTTGTGGAAATCTAATATCCAAACAATAGGAGTTCCAGAAAGAAAATGGAGGAGAAGAAATCATAGAAGGAATAGTTTAAGAAATTTTTTTTGAATTAAAAGATATAAATTTCTAGACCAAAAGTGTCTACTAAATGCCCAGTACAATGAACAAAACTGGATTCATGCCAGGCACATCACTGTGAAATTTCAGAATGATGGAAACGAGAAGGGCTGAAGGAAAGTTGCATCCTCAGTGTAGGCAGGTGCCACTGAGTCAGTGGGAGCCCAGATACAACAAGAAGGCAGAGAAAAGGTGAATTTTGCTTTCTCTTGGAGCTGGGACTCCCTTCCTCTGTTGGACATCAGAACTCCAGGTTCTCCAGCCTTTGGACTCCAGGACTTGTACCAGCAGCCCCCAGGTTCTCAGGCCTCTGGCCTAGGACTGAGAGTTACACCATCAGTTTCCCTGTCTCTGACATCTTTGGACTTGAACTGAGCCATGTTACTGGCCTCCCTGGTTCTCCAACTTAAAGACAGCAGCCTGTCATGAGACTTCTCAGCCTCTGTAGTCATACGAGCCAATTCTACTAACAAATCCCTATCTATCTATCTATCTATCAAAACAAAACAAATTTGTTTTCTATCTATCTATCTATCTATCTATCTATCTATCTATCTATCATCTATCATCTGTCTATCTATCTATCTTATTGCTTCTATCTTTCTGGAGAACCCTGACTAATACAGAGAAAAACTGATTTCATTCAAAGAAACAGGAATCAGAATCAGAATCAGAATGTGTTGAGTTTCACAATGACTAAGTTGGAAACAACATGACAATGGCACAGTGCTTTCAAAATTGAGAGATGATATTTTTCCACCTAAAATTCCACATCAATTAAGTATGAGAATAAACTAAAAACTTCTTCAGTTGTATCAGGACAGGAACAAAAATTTACTTTCTATGCACTCTTTCTTAGAAAAGGAGAGAAAGAACCTGTTTCACCAAAATGATTGAGAAAGCTGAGAAAGAAAAGAATATGGGATTCAAAACAGAGGAAATCTGAATCTAGAAAGAGATGAAACAACTCCCAGATTGGATCAGATCTATGAGCGACTTCTTTAAGAAAATTAAATTGACAGAATACTTAGTGTGCTTGAACATATTAAGAGAAAATGTACACATTCAAGAGAGTTTAAATTGGTGTTTAGTACATAGAAACCTTAGCAAATGGGAAAAAAGAAGGCAATTATTAACTCCAGGGTAAACAAAAAGTTGTGAGGAGAAAGATAAGGAATTGTAGTACTCATCATGGCTCACCTATAAATAGCATTTACAAAGTCAGAATAAAGTAAACAATGAATATGGATCTAATCCAAACTACTATATACTATATCAGGAGGGCAGGAAACCAGGAAATGTATCTTCATGGATGTGTGCCTATATGATGGTGTTACAGGAACAGAGAAATGTGCTAGAGCCTCATTTTCCACAGTGGGGAGTCAGTAGATGATGCCTGAGCTGCAAAATTAATAAATAACAATATAAGCATCTGTGAAAGGAATTACCAAAGGAATCAGTTGAAAGATTTGAAAATAGTTGCCTTAGGCTAGTGAGAAATAGGGTAGGGGTGGGAACTGCTTTTCTCAATGGCAAGTAGAGCTATTTGACTCTTTTTTTAAAAAAATGCATCTAACTTTTTAAATATTTAAAATTATGTTTTATGATTTCAATAGTTTTTGGGGAGCAGGTGGTGTTTGGTTACATGGACAAGTCCTTTAGTGGTGATTTCTGAGACTTTGGTGTACCCATCACCCCACCAGTGTACACTGCACACAGTGTGTAGTCTTTTATCTCTCACTGACTTCCTACCCTTCCCCCCAAGTCCCCAGAGTTCATTATATCGTTCTTATGCCTTTGTGTCCTCATAGCTTAGCTCCCATTTGTAAGTGAGAATATACAGTGTTTGGTTTTCCATTCCCAAGTTACTTCACTTAGAACAATAATCTCCAACTCCATCCAGATTGCTGTGAATCCCATTATTTCATTCATTTTTATGGCTGAGTAGTATTTCGTATCCAATGTTATGTGTGTGTATATATATGTATATATATATATGTGTGTGTGTATATATACGTACATATGTGTGTGTGTGTATATGTCTGTGTATATATATGTATATATATCCCTCACAGTTTCTTAATCCACTCTTTGGTTGACAGGCATTTAGGCTGGTTTCAGATTTTTGCAATTGCAAATTGTGTTGCTATAAATATGCATGTGCAAGTTTCCTTTTTATAAAATGACTTATTTTCTTCTGGATAGATACCCAGTAGTGAGACTGTGGGATCAAATGGTAGTTTGCTTTTAGTTCTTTAAGGAATCTCCATACTGTTTTCCATAATGACTGTACTAGTTTAAATTCCCACCAGCAATGTAAGTGCTCCCTTTTCATCACATCCATGCCAACATCTATTATTTTTTGATTTTTTAATTACGGCCATTCTTGCAAGAGTAAGGTGGCATTGCATTGTGGTTTTGATTTGCATTTCCCTGATAAGTAGTGATGCTGAGTATTTTTCATAGGTTTCATATCTTCTTTAGAGAATTGTCTATTCATGCTCTTAGCCCACTTTTTGGTGGGATTATTTGTTTTTTTCTTGCTGATTTGTTTCAGTTCCTTGTAGATTCTATGTATTAGTCCTTTGTTGGATGCAGTTTGCGAAGATTTTCTCCCACTCTGTGGTTGTCTGTTAACTCTGCTGATTATTTCTTTTGCTGTGCAGGAGGTTTTTAGTTTAATTAAGTCTCATCTATTTATCTTTGTTTTTGTTGCATTTGCTTTTGGGTTCTTAGTCATGAACTCTTTGCCTAAGCTAATGTCTAGAAGGGTGTTTCTGATATTATCTTCTAGAATTTGTACAGTTTCAGGTCTTAGATTTAAGTCTTTGATCCATCTTGAGTTGATTTATGTATAATCTAGGAGATGAGGATCCAGTTTCATTCTTCTGCATGTGGCTTGCCAATTATCCCAGCACCATTTGTTGAATAGGGTGTCCTTTCCCCACTTTATGTTTTTGTTTGCTTTGTCAAAGATCAGTTGGCTGTAAGTATTTGGCTTTATTTCTGGGTAGTCTATTCTGTTCCATTGGTTTACATGCCTGTTTTTATACCAGCACCATCCTGTTTTGGTAACTATAACCTTGTAGTATGGTTTGAAGTTGGGTAACGTGATACCTCTGGATTTCTTCTTTTTGCTTAGTCTTGCTTTGGCCATGCAGACTCTTTTTTTGCTTCATATGAGTTTTAGAATTGTTTTTTCTAGTTCTGCAAAGCATGATGGTGGTATTTTGATGGGAATTGCATTGAATTTATAGATTGCTTTTGGCAGCATGGTCATTTTCACAATATTGATTCTACCCACTCATAAGCATGGGATATGTTTCCATTTGTTTGTGTCATCTATGATTTCTTTCAGCAGTGTTTTGTAGTTTTCCGTGTAGAGGTCTTTCACCTCCTTGGTTATGTATGTTCGTAAGTATTTTATTTTATTTTTGCAGCTGTTGTAAAAGGGGTTGGGTTCTTGATTTGATTCTCAGCTTAGTCACTTTATAGCAGTGCTACTGATTTGTGTACACTGATTTTGTATCCTGAAGCTTTACTGAATTCATATATCAGATCTAGGAGCTTTTTGAATGAGTCTTTAGGGTGTTCTAGGTATATGATCATATCATCAGCAAACAGTGACAGTTTTACTTCCTCTTTACCAATTTGGATGCCCCTTATTTCTCTCTCTTGTCTGAGTGCTCTGGCTAGGACTTCCAGTACTCTATTGAATAGAAGTGATGAAAGTGGGCATCCTTGTCTTGTTCCAGTTCTCATGGGGAATGCTTTAAACTTTTCCCCGTTCAGTATAATGTTAGCTGTGGGTTTGTCAAAGATGGGTTTTATTACCTTAAGGTATGTCCCTTCTATGCTGAATTTGTTGAGGATTTTAATCATAAAAGGATGCTGGATTTTGTCAAATGCTTTTTCTACATCTATTGAGATGATTATATAATTTTTGTTTTTAATTCTGTTTATGTGGTGTATCACATTTATTGACTTGCGCATGTTAAACCAACTCTATATCCTTCACGTGAAACCCACTTGATCATGGCGGATTATCTTTTGTATATGCTGTTGGATCCAGTTATTTTGAATAGCTGAATTCTAGTATTTTGTTGAGGATTTTTGCATCTATATTCATCAGGGATATTGGTCTGTAGTTTTCTTTTTTTGTGTTATGTCTTTTCCTGGTTTTTGTATTAGGGTAATACTGGCTTCATAGATGGACTTAGGGAGGACTCCCTCTTTCTCTATCTGTTGGAATAGTGTCAATATGATTGGTACCAATTCTTCTTTGAGTGTCTGACAGAATTTAGCTGTGAATCCATCTGTCCTGGACTTTTTTTGTTGGCAATTCTTTTTTATTACTGTTTTAATCTCACTACTTGTTATTGGTCTGTTCAGAGTTTCTATTTCTTCCTGATTTAATCTAGGAGTGTCGTATATTTCCGGGAAATATCCATCTCCTCTAGATTTTCTAGCTTATGTGCATAAAGATGTTCATAGTAGCCTTGAATGATCTTTTATATTTTTGTAGTATTGTTTGTAATATCTCCCATTTCATTTCTAACTGAGCTTATTTGGGTGATCTCTCTTCTTTTATTGGTTAATCTCACTAATGGTGTATTGCTTTTGTTTATCTTTTCAAAAAACCAGCTTTATCTTTTCAAAAAACCTGCTTTTTGTTTCATTTATCTTTTGTATTGTTTTTGTTTGTTTGTTTCAATTTCATTCAGTTCTGCTCTGATCTTTGTTATTTCTTTTCTTCTGCTGGGTTTGGGTTTGGTTTGTTCTTGTTTCTCTAGTTCCTTAAAATGTGAGCTTAGATCGTCTATTTGTGCTCTTTCAGACTTTTTTGATGTAGGCATTTAATGCTGTGAACTTTCCTCTTAGTAGTGCTTTTGCTGTATCCTGGAGGTTTTGATAGGTTGTGCCACTATTATTGTTCAGTTCAAATAATTTTTTAATTTCCATTTTGATTTTATTGTTGACCCAAAGATCATTCAGGAGCAGACTATTTAATTTCTATGTATTTGTATAGTTTTGAGGGTTCCTTTTGGAGTTAATTTCCAATTTTATTCCACTGTGGTCTGAGGGAGTATTGAATATAATTTCTATTTTTTCACATTTATTGAGACGTTTTGTGGCCTATCATATGGTCTGTCTTGGAGAATGTTCCATATGCTGATGAAAAGAATGTATATTCTGCAGTTCTTGGGTAGAATGTTCTGTAAATATCTGTTAGGTTCATTTTATCTAGGGTATAGTCCATTGTTTCTTTGTTGACTTTCTGTCTTGATAATCTGTCTAGTGCTGTCAGTGGAGTATTGAAGTCCCCTACTATTATTGTGTTGCCATCTATCTCATTTCTTAGGTCTAGTAGTAATCGTTTTATAAATTTGGGATCTCCAGTTTTATAAATTTAGGATTGTGATATTTTCCTATTGGACTAATACTTTTATCATTATACAATGTCCCTTTTTGTCTTTTTGCTTTAAAGTCTGCTTTGTCTGATATTAGAATAGTGACTCCTGCTCTCTTTTGGTTTCCATTTGCATGGAATGTCTTTTTCCACCCCTTGATTAAGTTTCTGTGAGTCCTTATGTGTTCAGTGAGTCCCTTGAAGACAGCAGATGCTTGGTTGGTGGAGTCTTACTTGCCATTCTGTATCTTTTAAATGGAGCATTCAGGCCATTTACATTCAATGTTAGTATTGAGATGTGAGGTACTGTTCTATTCATCATGCTAATTGTTGCCTAAATACCTTAGTTTTTTTTTTTTCTATTGTGTCATTGTTTTATAGGCCCTGTGAGGTTTATGCTTTAAGGAGGTTCCATTTTGGTGTATTTCAAGATTTTGTTTCAAAATTTAGAATTTCATTTAGCATTTCTTATAGTGCTAGCTTGGTAGTGGCAAATTCTCTCAACATTTATTTGTCTGAAAAAGACTTTATCTCTCCTTCATTTATGAAGCATAGTTTCCCTGGATACAGAATTCTTGGCCGACAGTTATTTTGTTTAAGGAGGCTACAGATAGGACCCCTATCCCTTCTGGCTTGTAGAGTTCCTGCTGAGAAATCTGCTGTTAATCTGATAGGTTTTCATTTATAGGTTACCTGATGCTTTTGCCTCATGACACTTAAGATTCTTTCCTTTGCCTTGACTTTAGATAATCTGATGACTACGTGCCTAGATGATGACATTTCATGATGAATTTCAGGGTGTTTTTTGAGCTTCTTGTATTTGGATGTCTATATCTCTAGCAAGACCAGGGAACTTTCATTTGATTACTCCCTCAAATAAGTTTTCCAAACTTTTAGATTTCTCTTCTTTCTCAGAATACCAATTATTCTTATGTTTGGTCATTTAACATAATCTTAAGTTTCTTGGAGGCTTTGTTCATTATTTTACTTCTTTTCCTTGTCTTTGTCAGATTGGGTTAATTACAAAGCCTTGTCTTTGAGCTCTGAAGTTCTTTCTTCTACTCATGCAAGTCTACTGTTGAAACTTTCTAGTGTATTTTGCATTTCTCTAAGTGTGTCTTTCATTTCCAGAGGTTGTAATTGTCTTTTCTTTATGATATCTATTTCTTTGGAGACTTTTTCATCAATATTCTGTATTTTTAAAAAATTTATTTACGTTGGTTTTCGTCTTTCTCTGGTTCCTCCTTGAATAGCTTAATAATCAACCTTCTGAATTCTTTATCTGGCAATTCAGAGATTTCTTCTTGGTTTGGATCCATTGCTGGAGAGCTAAGATGATCTTCTGGAGGTGTTATAGAATCCTGTTTTGTCATATTACCAGAATTACTTTTTTGGTCTCTTCTTATTCATTTGGGTAGACTGTTTCAGTGGAAAGATCTGAAACTCAAGTTCTGCTGTTCAGATTCTTCTGTCCCACAGTGTGATTCCTTGATGTGGTGCTCTCCCCCTTTCCCTAGAAATGGGGCTTCCTAAAAGCCAGATTGCAGTGATCGTTATTGCCCTTCTGGGTCAAGCTACCCAACAGGGCTACTGGGCTCCAGGCTGGTGCTGGTGAATGTCGGCAAAGAGTCCTGTGATGTGATCCATCTTCAGGTCTCCCAGCTGTGCATACCAGCATCTACTCTGGTGGAGGTGGCAGAGGAGTGAGGTGGACTCTGGGAGTACTTGGTTGTAGTTTTGTTTAGTGCACTGGTTTTCTTGAATGTGGTTATGCTTGCAGTGAAGTTGTCACATTGACAGACTCAGGACCTCCGGTTGGCTAGGGTGTTGCAGGCAGTGGAATTAGCTATTGTTATCTCCGTCTTTGGAGGAGGGTGGTTCTGTTATGAGTTGCTGTAATGTCTTGAGTTGGCTGGCCTCCAGCCAGGAGATGGCACTTTCAAGAGATCATCGGGTGCTGTAGTAGAAGGGGGATTTAGGCTAGCCCTACATTGGCCAGGATAAGTACTTGGATCTCTTAGGCAGTGGGAGGGGCCATAGAGCTCCCAAGAGTTTATGTCTTTTGTCTTCAGTTACCAGGGCAGGTAGAGAAAAATCATCAGATGGGGGCAGGGTTAGGTAAGTCTGAGCTCAGACTGTCCTTGAGCAGGGCTTGCTGCAGCCAGGGGTTGGGAGTGGTTCTCAGGCCAATGGAGTTATGTTCCCAGGGGGATTATGGCTGCCTCTGCTGCATCATACAGGTCAGCAGTGAAGCAAGGGAAAGCTGGCAGTGACAGGCCTTACCCAGTTCCCATGCAGCCAGCAAGGCCAGCCTCACTCCTGCCATGCCCCACCAACAACACCAGGTTTATATCCAAGCAGCCGGAGAGCAGGGCTGAGATCTTGTCCCAGGCTATAAGCCTCCTTGCTGAGTAAGGAAGCACGACTGTCAGAACTTGTCCCACCCTGCCTGCCCACACTGTCAGCTGTGGCTTCTGTGCTGTCATCTGCACTTCCCATTCACACTCCACCCCAGATTCTGCTCAGGAAAATTCGTGCTCACTCAAAATTATTTCAAAGTTCAGTTAGAAGCATTCTTTACCCCATGGCCTATCTCCAATTCCACTGGCTACCTTCTCCAAGGACCCCAGTGTGATAAAGCCAGTAATGGCTTCCTTGGGCTGCAGCTGTGGACTGACTGGGAGTGCCTATAGGGCTCTTCCTGCTGCTTCTTCTACTTCTATATTTTGTTTGACTCCCTAGATCTGTTTCAGCTCTAGGTAAGGTTAAATCCTTCTCCTGTGATCTGGATTTTCAGGTTCTCCAGTGGGGATGTGTGTCCAGAGGCAGACCTTTCCCCACGCACACTTTGGGAGCTCACAGGTTTTCACCTGTCTTGCCTAGTTTACAGCAGCAAGCCACTTCTTTCAAAGGGTCTGTGAATTCTTCCGGTTTTCCTGGTATGTTCCTATGGTGGTTCTTGGAGAAAATTTTCACAATGTGAGTCTCCACATGCTGTTCTGTCCTTCCAAGTTGGAGCTCACATGATTTATTCTCATAGTGATTGCCTGACCTAATCCCCTACAGTGCAGTTGAATAGCAAGGCTTGATGACAGCAGACAAGAGCTTTGGTAGCCAAGCCCCCTTCTGGAGATTTTGTAGTTATTTTTATTTCTCCAGAAAAATTAAAACAAGTTATTTTCTGGTATTCAACTGAGCCCCATTTTGTGCTCTCAGAGGACATGGAAGAATCACTTCAGATCCCTGCCTGGGGCTGGTGAACTTATGGAATGTTGCTATTTATCATCCATTCATTCATTCAACAGAAAAGTGGGGAGCACCTTGTATAGGCCAAGCAGATGGTTGAAGACAAGGATGGATAAGACATAGTCCCTGCCCTCAAAAATGCTTACAGTCTAATACCTTGAAGTCTAGTGTAGGTGCTTATACACTAGACTTCAAGGTGTTAGACTGTAAACATTTTTGAGCGCAGGGACTCTGTCTTATAGAGTAGGTGCTTATACTCTAGACTTCAAGGTGTTTCCCCATGCTATCTCTTGCCCCTAAGCTTTTCCTCATGTTTCCCCTCTCCCTGTAGTGCTTTTCTCCTAATCCTTTCCCATTTTTCATATTTGGACTGGTTTTCTCGAAATCATTGTTTAAGACTCAACTAAGGGATCACATTCTCCAGGAATCCCCTCCTGACTTTCCTTCCACCTTCCAGGGTAGATTAGGGACCACTCCTCAGGGCTTCCATCCCTTCTTCTAGTGGAAGACTCCACCCACCTGGCCTCAAGAATAGGCATATGATACAAATTAGAAGAATCAAAGCATCCAGTCTCCCTCACCCTGTGATTAGTACAAAGATGGGTGTGTGGTCCAAGCAAGCCAATCAGGGTTCTTCCTTATAATTTTTCTAACTGAAGTTGGTAGAGAAGAATTCTTTTTTTAAATCTCCCCCTAAAATTGAGTTGCCAGCAGCCCATGCTTCCTAATAAGTGGAGTAATTTAGTCTAAAATCAGAAAATCAACATAAAAAAGAAGCAGAAATAAGAGATGGATATAGAGACAGAGAATTGCTATTGCAATGTGCTGTTGCAGCACAAAACAAGAAGGCTGTTTTTGTGTAAAACATTTTTAAAGATAATATAGTAGACATGTTTGAAGACATTCTCAGCAAATAAATAATGAATTTGATAAGTTTTCTCTCAGCAATCAAAAAAATCAATGAAGTTAATCACCTGAAATCAGAGTTAAATATCCCAGAAAAAAAAATCTAAACTATTTTTAACATTATCTGAGCTAGCAACTTTTGTCAATTATAAAATGGTTTAGATTCTTGCAAACACACATACAACAATTTTAGATGAAGTGATTGTTAAAACAAATAGAAACTCTTACTTAAGTTATGGAAATTTTATCAGAAAATTATGAATACATAAAAGATATTCTACTAATTATGAGACATTTTCAATTAAGCCACCAAACAATTGCTTATAGAATACAAGATGTTTTAATAATATCAAAAACCAACTGATTCAACATTTGTTAAATTCCAAGTACTTTTCTTTAGCTTTGTAAAATCATACACTATAGAAGATACTGCCTGATATGGTTTGGCTCTGTGTCCCCACTCAAATCTCATCTTGTAGCTCCCACAATTCCCACATGTTGTGGGAGGGACCGGGTGGATGATTAAATCACGGGGGTGGGTCTTTCCCATGATGTTCTGATGATAGTGAATGGGTCTCATGAGATCTGATGGTTTTAAAAACAGGAGTGTCCCTGCACAAGCTCTCTTTCTTTGCCTGCTGCCATCCATGTAAGACGTGACTTGCTCGTCCTTGCCTTCCACCATGATTGTGAGGCCTCCTCAGTCACATGGAACTGCAAGTCCATTAAACCCTTTTTCCTGTATAAATTACCCAGTCTTGGGCACGTTTTTATCAACAGCATGAAAACAGACTAATACACTGCTCAATTAATTTTTTGTGTACAATTTGTCTGAAAAGACTCTCAAATTTACAAAGAAATGTCAATTTACGCCCTACAAAACCAAATTCATGGTGTAGGTATCTTTTGTATCTGTCAAATAAGAATTTCAGCTAAGCATGAAAATTTAGTTTCTAGCATGATAGACAGTGCTCCAGCTATGTTAGATTAAAAGTCCAGATTTACTGGAATTCTAAAACGAGAGGCCAATGTTTTCATTTATGAAAATATTTTTCCGTAGCCTTCTAAAGAAGCGTCTATGGGGAGAGTCATACATAGACGTGTTCTAACCATTCAGTACACATGTGCAAATGTGTGAATTATTGCCAGTTTATGGAAAGGACTAAAAATTAAAAGACAGTAAATTGAATGATCTTGTGTTCTTTACCAATGTCTATAGGTTGAATGGTGGAAGAATTTTACAAGGATTTGCTGTGCTAACTCCAATTCAAAAATTTTCTTTAACAAAAAGCAATGCTTGCTAAACATTAAATCATCAAAGACAAAATATAGCATTATCACACTGCATATGAATGAGTTAAATTTGAAAGGAAATGAAAAGCTTACTTGTTACCTAGTTAGTCAGGTATAAAAATTTATGCTAAAATTCATAATTTTTACAATAAATATCAATAATAATGATTGTGTATATTTCTAACATGAAGATTTTAATTGAAAGCAATAGCATAATTTAAATTGACTGCAAAAACTACACGAAAATTTGAAGTATGGGCTGTTGGCATGCTTTGTAGGTAAATTAGTTACTTTTCAATATATGCAATATTTCTTTGAATTCTGTGCTAATAATAAGTTGTTTCAGGAGTTAGAGTCATTTAACTCAGACAGAAGTAATTTTGAAACTAATATGTTTTTGCTTCAAAGTTACATTAATTCTTCAAAAAAAGATGAACCAGTTTTTTGATGTAAATACAAATATTAAAGAAAAGTGAATTTTTGATATTTGATTCCATTACTGATAAATTTGTTTTCTTTTTTCTTTATTAACTCTTATTTTAAGTTGAGAGTTACATGTGCAGGTTTGTTATATAGGTAAACTTGTGTCTGGGGGCTTGTTGTACAGATTATTTTTTCACCCTTGTATTAAGCCTAATACTCATTGTTATTTTTCCTGATCCTCTCCCTCCTCCCACCGTCCACCCTCCAATAGACCCCAGTGTGTGTTGTTCCCCTCTATGTGTCTATGTGTTCTCATTATTTAGCTCTTGCTTATAAGAAAGAACACGTGGTATTTGGTTTTCTGTTCCTGCATTATTTTTCTAAGGATAATGGCCTCCTGCTCCATCCATGTTCCTGCAAAGAACATGATCTTGTTCTTCTTCATGGCTGCATAGTACTCCATGGTGTATATGTACCACGTTTTCTTTATCCAGTCTACAATTAATGAGCGTTTAGGTTGATTCCATGTCTGCTATTGTGAATAGTGCTACAATGAATATATGTGTGCATATGTCTTTATAATAGAACAATTTACACTCTCTTAGGTATATACCCAGTAATGGGATTTTGGGATCTTTTAAGTATATTTGAAACAACTTGAATATGTGAGTCTCTGTAAACTTTATGAAATCTAAATACAGATCAAATATTTCCAGGGAAAATTTAGTGCCTAAATTAAGATGTACTCTAAATATAAAATACACACTGGATATTCATGACTTTGTTTCAAAAAAAGCAAAATATCTCATCATTAATTTTTTATATTGAGTATATACTCGAATAATAATATTTTGGATATATTGAATTAAGTGTGTTGTTAAAATTAATTTCTTCTGTTAATTTTTGTTTTCTTAATGTGGCCATCAGAAAACTTAAACTCACATCTGCATCTCATATTCCCGTTCTATTGGATAGCACTAGAGTATGCATCCTTCATTGGGGCTTGTGTCTGAATAGCTACAATATATATTACCACTTGTACCGTGCCAGAGATTGTGCTAAGAGCTTCACAAACATATTTAACCTCAAAACAACTCAACCTCAAAACCACACACATTTAACCACAAAACAACAATGAGGTAAGTTTACTGATAGGAAAATTGAGGCTCAAAGATGTTAGGTAATTTGCCCAAGGTCACACAGCTAGTAAGTACAACCAGACTTCCAACTCAGAATCCCCAAATCTATGCCTTTAGTCAGAACTGTGGCATCCATTACTCGCCCACTATTGGTGCTTCCATGCAGGAATTCCTTCTCTGCATTTCTCAGGAAATGTATGTTTCCCAAATAGTAAGAAAAATCAATCAAGAAATTGAGAAAATAGAAAAAAAGTATTATAATTCTTTTTTGAGAATCAACGATGAACAATTAACATAGAAATATTCCTGGTCAAAGGCATCTGCTGATGTCATGTCAAAAGCAAGAGCAGGAAACATTGACACACAAAGTTCAAGGCTAAGGTCAAAATTTCCTGGAACAGGGACAGGAGCACACAGAAGAGAAGTGGCTACAATCTCACTGGTCAGTCTTGCTTGTAGCTACTGTCTTGTCATCAATGTGTGTTCCTGGATTTTCTGCTGCAAACAGTGAGTCACTCCTCCAAATACAATAACTATTACTGTGTTTATATTATAGTAAACATTATGCAAATTCTATGAATGGTATTCAGAGAAAGAACAAGTTTTGGAAACAAAGAAAGTCTTTGAATTGACAATTCCCACAGATGATTCTGAGAGGCCCTGTTAACCTTGCGAGGAAATCAGATGTTACATTAGTCAATACTACCCAGTGAGGTTCACTGGTGATTTCCAGCATTTGAATATTTCCAGGAAGCTTTAGTTTTTTACACCTACTACCAAAGTATAAATGCTTTATAAATATTACCAAATACAAATATTTTACAAAGGCTACCAAACTTAATATTTCTTCTTATTTGTTAAATAAAAATTTTTAGATATCCATAGTAATGAAGAAAGAGCATGAAGAATGTTGGAGAATGTTTTTTAAATAACTTATAATTTTGGTAATTCCGGAGAATTCCCAGAAATTCCTATTTTTTATGCCAAAATCCCAAAGATCAATTCTGTCAAGAATTTGGAAATAGTTCCTAGCATCTAGGCCTTTGAGACTGTTCATTGAAGGAAAGAATAAAGGAAGTGACAGGATCCACAGCACTGGGGTATTTCTCGCATGGAAATAGAAGAGAAGGAAAGAGCTAGATAATCTTTGTCTAGATACTATAAGGTGACTAAACCTATGGCTGTGGGTAGAAAGTGTAGTTGTTTCCATGAAAGGCCTCTGTCTTCTAATGATACAAAATTAGGTTCATTCATTGAGAGGAAGGCAGGAAGTGGCTGGCAGACAGGGCTCCTAAGAGACTTACAAAGGTTTGAAATTACCCCGAGGGAGGATGAGAGTTGCCGTGGAATGCCTGGTGGGTCTTGTGGGTACCACTGAGTTCTTAGCTGAAGTCTAAGCACTCACTACAGTAGAGAAAGCAAGCACATGACAGGCTCCCAGTGCCACAGAACCTTATGGATTTTCTGAGTAGGCCTGGGGTACCCGCATCCACACACGAGCACAGCCACACACACGCTCTCATAAACCGCATCTGGAACAGTGTGTGGGTGTCACTAACAAACTGCTATCCAATGTCCACACAGCCCATGGTGTGAGCTATCATGAAAGGGTGAAGTCAGTGTGACCCAGGATGGTCTGCCAGGAAAAAATCCACTGCAAACAGTAGGTGAGGAGAGGAAAACACACTCTAGCAAAAGTGGCATATTGGGCCGGGTGCAGTGGCTCAAGCCTATAATCCCAGCACTTTGGGAGGCTGAGGCAGGTGGATCATGAGGGTCAGGAGTTCGAGACCAGCCTGGCCAACATGGTGAAACCCCGTCTCTACTAAAAATACAAAAATTATCTGGGCATGGTGATGCACGCCTGTAGTCCCAGCTACTCGGGAGGCTGAGGCAGGAGAGTCGCTTGAACTTGGGAGGTGGAGGTTGCAGTGAGCCAAGATCACGCCACTGCACTCCAGCCTGGGTAACAGAAGGAGACTCTGTCTCAAAAAAAAAAAAAAAAAAAGTGGTATCTTGGAGCAACTGGATCTCGTGTCAAGAATGATTGTGTTTGAAACTCCTTGACTCACCCTGCATTTCACCCCTTCCCTACAAAACCATGACTATCAGCTCTGGGAGGAACCCAAATTTGGCTCTTCTTCTCAAAAACTAAGAGTCAGGTGGCCTGGTTTCCAGCCTCAGCTATATCACTAGTTTAGTGAGTGACCCTGGGCTTCTCTGAGGTCCAGCGTGATCTTCTGGTGAGTGGGGCATTGCTCTAGGCATGTTTGTGCTCTGTTAGCTTTCTGCCTCAAGAAACAGAGACTTACATATAGTTCTGCACCTGGAAGGACATTCAGAGTCCAAGGTGCCCTTTGTGGGTTCAGTGTACACCTGCGGCAGCTGCAGGGGCTTGCTGTCCTTAGCTCTAGTGCTCATGTTACTATAGATGGAGCTAGGTTCCTTCTCTCTCTGTGTGTGTGTGTGTGTGTGTGTGTGTGTGCATGTGCGTGCACTTCTCCTTGGATGCCTGCTTGCTTCTGTCTCTCATGGACCATTCAGAGAGAGAGAAATAATCTGATTGGCTTGGAAACATCCATCTTTCTGGTTTGGACTTAACCTTTTTGGCTAAACCATCTCATAGAACAGTTGCCCAGCCTACAGATCAGCTGCCTTCGGGTCAGGTGCCCGCCACAACTCTCTCAGCTATGTCCAGAAGGGATTGGCCATGTGACAGAATGTGGCGACTGTGAGCTCAAGACTCCCCCAGCTGCTCCCTCTTGGGGGCTGTAAGACACCAGGCATCCTGCTCCCCAGAGCTCCCTCCAGCTCTGGCACTTATGGAGGTTAACCTATCCCAACCCCATGCTCCACCTCCTAATAACATTTGATTGTATGCCAGCTGGTGCCGGACTCTGAGCTGGCGGGCGTATGTTACACTGTATACTTCTCTCAGTGGCTCTCCAAGTTAGATGGGCCCGTCTTTACAGAAACAGCAACTAAGGCCCAGTAAGTTAAAGTCACTCAGATAATAAGGGGTGGAACCAGGAGTAGAACATAGGTCTATGTAATGCTAAGACTTATTTTCTTTCTATTGTTACCCTTATGTTTCCTTGCAAAATCTTTATAATCACTTTCTCCCTTAGACCCTGCATCTCAAAGAACAGTAATTTATTCAAGAGAAGAACAACCATGGCAGGAATCTGACAATAATGATCCATATCTACTCCCTTCTCCAAGCAGAAGTGCAAGGGTTCACAGGCCAGCCCTGCCTTCCAGGCCGCTGACAACATCCAGAGCTGGCTACACAGCACGGCCCCCTCCAGGCCTAGCAGAGGCGGCAGAGAGACATCCTGGAAATAAATTAAAACAGACTGATTATCCTCTGGGTGTAGCTTAAACCATATCAGAAAAATTGCCTATAAATAAGATTGGATAGCAGCCCCGACAAACCAGAGCAAGTAATTATATCAACTTGATGGCAATAATTATTTTTCATAAAACTCAGTTACTTCCCACCTCCAATAAATCTACCGTATGATAATTCTGTAATATGTATTCATCGTACATAAAACCAGGAGTCATCACCAAGTGTGCTGTGAATATGCATTGAGTTTCTTACCTTCTCCAAAGACCTTGAACTGTCTGTGGATCCTGCAGCTCATTGACAAACACCCAGGCCTCACAGATGCCAGGATGGCTCTTTGGCTAGGGCCTGGGGGTTGTGCCATGGCCTGGCGTCAACCTTGCAACACTTCTGAGTTTTGCTAAGAAACAGTGTTCATGGTGTTAGGGAGGACACTCTGACAAGATGGTGGTGGGGAGGAAAATGGAGAACATTAGAGGATTTGGATCCATTAAGCACCCTCCTTCCATTTCTCCTGTTTCTCCTCCGGTTCTACGGTCATAGACACACAGCAGTAGTTCCCTCTTTTAAGAGAGCATTGGCTGGGTTCAGAATGCGGTGTACTAGTCCCAGCCTTGCCAGTCAACTTGCTATGGCCTTGGTAACCCTCATCGCTTCTTTGGACATCTGGTTTCTCATCTGTAAAGATACAGATAATGCTACTTTACTTCATTTATTTATTTTCTTTTTTTAAAAAAATATGAGATGGAGTCTTGCTCTGTCACCCAGGCTGGAGTGAGGTGGTATGACCCAGCTCACTGCAGCCTCGAACCCTTGGACTCAGGGAATCCTCCCACCTCAGCCTCTTGAGTAGCTGGGGTTACAGGCCCACATCTCCATGCCTAGCTGCTTTTTTTTTTAATTAAAGACTTTATTTGAAGAAATTTTAGGTTCATAGCTGTATCAGTCTGTGCTCGCATTGCTATAAAGAAATCCCTGAGACTGGGTGCTTTATAAAGAAAAGAGGACTAACTGGCTCATGGTTCGACAGGCTGTACCGGAAGCATAGAGGCTTTTGCCTGGCTTCTGGGGAGGCTCCGGGAAATTTTAGATTGTGGAGAAAGGCGAAGGGGAAGCAGTACCGTCTTGAACGTTTTATACGGCTGGAGCCGGAGCAAGAGAGAGAGGCTGGGAGGTGCTGCACACTTTTAAACAACCAGGTCTCATGAGAACTGTATCATGAGAATAGTACCAGGGGCAGGGTGCTAAACCATTCATGAGAAACCACCCTGATGATCCAGTCACCTCTCACCAGGCCCCATCTCCAACGCTGGGGAATACAATTCAACTTGAGATTTGGGTGGGGACACAGATAAACCATATCAACAGCAAAACAGCAGGAGGCACAGAGATTTCCCATATATCTGCTGCCCCCACACTTATATCGCTCCCCCATTGTCAACATCCTCCACCGAGTGGTATAGTCGTTACGGTCGGTGAACCTACATTGCCACGTCATCACCCAAAGCTCATAGTTTATATTAGGGCTCCCTTTTGGTGTTGTACATTCTATGGGCTTGGACAAGTGTATGATGATATGTAAACACCATACGGTGTTTTCACTTCCCTAAAAATCCTCTGTGTTCCAACTATTTCATCCATCTGTCCATTGTGTGTTGCTATAGCAAAATATCCGAGACTGAGTGATTTATAAAGAACAGGAATTTATTTCTCACAGTCTGCAGGCTGAGACATCCAAGAGCAAGGTACTGGCAGGTTCAGTTGTCTGTGACAGTTGCTCTCTGCTTCCACGATGGCGTCTTGTTGCTGCATCCTATGGAGCGGGGAATGCTGTGTCCTCACATGGCAGGAGGCAGAAGGACAAGAGAGCCAAATGCTGTGAAGCCTCTTCATAAGGGCCTTAATCCAATTCATGAGGGCAGGAGCCCTCATACCTAATTGCTCTTACAGACCTCACTTCTTAATACCATCACACTGGCCATTAAGTTTCAACATCTGAATTTTGAAGGGGACACATTCAAACCATAGTATCATCTCCCCCCAAACTAATTCATTTGGTTCTGTGGATCTTCCTTAAGTACCTCTTCTGTGCCAGGCACTGTGTTTAGTGTCTCCAGCAGTGCTTGAGACTGTCCTCGACTTCCTGATGCTGACAGTCAAGGGGTGAATACAAGCCAACATTGAATTATAGGTGTACTGGTTATGATGATGGAGAAACAGGAGATGCAGCAGGAGCATTGAGCAGGGGATCTAATCCAGCTGGTTGGTGGGGGGATTGGCGAGGAGTAGTGGTAGGGAAGGCTTCCTGGTGGTAGTGACACTTAAGCTGATACCTAAAGGAGAATGTGGAGAGAGTCTCTGGCAGAGGAAAGGTGCCAATGGCTTAGAATAGGGAAGCACCTTAGCCCAGAGCCTGGAATTCCTGGAGGACAGGAATTGTGTCTTGGTCTTCCTCCTGTGTCATGGCTGGACAAGTGTTTGCTCATCTGTAACAAGCTTGTGAAGCAGGCATTGTGATCTAGACCCTATAGATATGAGCCCGACCTAGGCCACAGTCTGCTTTTGGTAGAACAATATCTGCCATCTTCCAAACCAATGCTGTGTCCAGATATAAGGGTCAGATGAGGTCCTAGAGGCAACAAGAGTTTGAGACCTAAGAGCTGCTGAACACATGAGACCTGGTGATTATTTCTGTAGATTCCTTCCTTTTTTCTCTCTCTGAATGGCAACCACTAGGACTGTGGCTCCCAGAACAGCTGCCCAGCTGCCTTGTTTTCTGCTTGGATGTAATTTCTGAGTGAGAACTTTACACTTGTGCTTCTCTTCTCCATCTGTGCCTGAATTGGAAATTCCAAGGAGCAGTCCTCCTCCCCCGCTGGAAGCTGGAAAGGTGCCTTCTCCTTAGTCCCCGGGAAGCCCACCTGCTCCCCTAGGGTCCGATCAGGACTGCAGGGCTCCTCATGTTGGCCCATCAGACCCTCCCAGGAGCTGCCAGGAAACCTGGTACAGATTGCACGGGAGGGTAGAAGCATATATTTCCATATTAATTGGTTATTTAGCATCACTTTAAAAGGTTGACAAGTCTCAGAGACACATCATTTTGACTATAAACAAAAGGAGGCTCTGCTATCTATTTTCGAAATTGAGAGCATTGTCAGCTGTGCCAAGGGACCTCTACTTTGACTTGAATTCTCATTATTTCAGAGAAAGTTCTCCCTGGTCTTTGGTCTTATTCCTAACCAATCCCTTAGCCCTAAAGACCCTCACTATCGCCCTCCCCATCTCCTGGGTCAGGGGAGCAGAGGGAATCAGAGAGAGTCCATGTTTTTCCCATATGACACAGAGTCTGGACAGTCTGTGGCTGTTTTCACCTCAGGCTGCCCAGTTCTCTTTCTCGGCACCACTCAGTGGGTCACAGTGACCATTGCTAATCAAGACAAAAGTCCACACACAGTGTCCCTGAACAGCTCTTCCCACTGCTCCCCATTTAGTTGTCCCCATTATTACAGGATTGTTACAGGGTCAGATATGAAAAAGTAAAGAAAAAATACCACCCGGATGCAGTGGCTCATGCCTGTAACCCCAGCACTTTGGGAGGCCGAGGCAGGTGGATCACGAGGTCAGGAGATCAAGACCAGCCTGGCCAACATGGTGAAACCCCTGTCTCTACTAAAAATACGAAAAAATTAGCCAGGTGTGGTGGCGGGTGCCCATAGTCCCAGCTACTTGGGGAGGCTGAGGCAGGAGAATCACTTGAACCCAGGAGGCAGAGGTTGCAGTGAGCCAAGATCATGCCACTGCACTCCAGCCTGGCGACGGAGCGAGACTCCGTCTCAAAAACAACAACAACAACAACAAACCAAAACAGCAAAGTGATTGAAGGCAGTGGGGGGTTCTATAATTATGATTGGGAATCTAGGTTGGTAGAACCTACTGCAATTGTGTCTGAAGCAAGATAGCCATAGAACTCAGCTTATTTAATAAGAGGCATGCAAGGTGGTCAGGGGAGATATGTGTCCCTTAAAACAGGATCCACTGAAGGATTCAGAATTGGATTTGTGCTCGCTGGATGCGTTCAGAGGACAGAGCACCCAGATTGCTGGGCTGTCCTATTAAAACCTTAGAAAAATCCCATGCTGCTTCTGGGATGGGCCGTGGCTCTTAGCTGGACTTTTCAAGCCACAGTAATTAGAATTAGTTCAAAGTCTAAACTTGAATGAAGTGATAGCAAGGCTATATCACACAGGAAGACATGTGATTATATCCAGGCTCCTTACGCTGAGGACTGAATGGTCAGGGCTGGGTCTTATGCCCACCCATTGGCCAATCACTGGCAAGAAGATGTGGTCTGGGACTAGAGATCGTGCATCCTCCCCAAGTCACATGAAAGGAAGAAGGCGTGGGAAGGAAAGCAGAGGTTCGGAAAGACAGAGGGGAGGAGGGGCGGGCACAGAGAGGACAAGGAAGGATTGTTATCAGACTTAGAATGGGGAGGGAATGGAATTCCCAAACATTCACAGATTCCTTTAACATGCTGTGGAATTAACTTCTTCTTAAACCTGTCTATGTGCCATCTCTCAGGGGAACAAACTCAAAAGCTTTCCTCCTCCGGAGGATGTGGAGAAATAGGAACGCTTTTACACTGTTGGTGGGAGTGTAAATTAGTTAACCATTGTGGAAGACAGTGTGGTGATTCCTCAAGGATCTAGAACCAGAAACACCATTTGACCCAGCCATCCCATTATTGGGTATACACCTAAAGGATTATAAATCATTCTACTATAAAGACACACGCTCACATATATTTATTGCAGCACCATTCGCAATAGCAAAGACTTAGAACCAACCCAAATGCCCATCAATGACAGACTGGATAAAGAAAATGTGGCACATATACACCATGGAATACTATGTAGCCATAAAAAAGGATTAGTTTATGTCCTTTGCAGGGACATGGATGAAGCTGGAAACCATCATTCTCAGCAAACTAACACAAAAACAGAAAACCAAACACCACATGTTCTCACTCATAAGTGGGAGTTGAACAATGAGAACACATGGGCACAGGGAGGGGAACATCACACACCAGGGACTGTCGGAGAGTGGGGGCCTAGGGGAGGGATAGTATTAAGAGAAATACCCAGTGTAGATGATGGGTTGATGGGTGCAGCAAACCACCATGGCACATATATACCTACGTAACAAACCTGCACATTCTGCACATGTATCCCAGAACTTAAAGTATCAAAAAAAACAAAACAAAACAAAACAAAACTTTCCTCCTCCGTAGGTAAAGAAGGCATTCATTGTATTTTTCCACAGTGTCTCCTTTCACAGACATTTCTCAGTCGGCTGTGGTGAGATTTGGTCAAAACCTCAGCTTCTGCGCCTTTCACACACATTTTGTCTCTGTATACTTCAGAGTTCACCTTTTTGTCACTTTCCTGGGTTGTTAATCTACGCTGCCTTCTTAGATCTTCTCCAGCCTCCAGATTCTTCCAGATCTTTCTAAGGATACAGGGAGTCTACTTGCACGAAGAAAGTTCTCCCGGTCTGTGGCTTACCTTGTTGTTTTTTAAATGTGTCTTTCAAAGAGCAAAAGTTTGTAATTTTGAAGAAGTCTACTCATATCGTTTCTCATAAAATGTGCTTTCTTTGTTCTAAGGAATCTTTGCCTACTCCCAAGCTTGTGAATATTTTCCCCTATGCTTTCTTCTAGGCATCTTACATTTTAAATTTGTATATTTAAGTCTATGGTCCACTTGTTAGTTATTTTATATAGTGTGATACGAACACTAATGTCTGCTTTTTTTCCCATAGAGAATCCATGTTATGGAGCAATATTTGTTGAAAAGACTTATTTCCCCCTTTGAATTGCCTCAGCTCCTTTGTAGAGTATCAAACAATCATATATGTGCTGTTTTAGTTCTGATTTCCCTATTTTTCCACCTCCCATTTTCAGAAGAAGAATTTTCTATTCTTACCATGGATTTCTATGTCTGTCTTTTCACCAATTAATCTTAAAATCAGATAGTGTTACGTTCTCCAAATTTTTCTTAGAAAAATGGCTTTTTTCAAAGGTCCTTTACATTTCCAAATAAATTCTTGAATCAGCTCGCCAATTTATATTTTTTAAAAGATCATTAGAATATTGAGACCATGATAAATCTATAAGTCACTTTGAGGAGAATAGCCATCTTAATAATACTCAGTCTGCCAATTCCTGAACATGGTATATCTCTAAATTTATTTAGGTCTTCTTTCATTTCTCTCATCAATTTTTAATTTTTGGTGTGTAAAGCTTGAACATATTTTGTCAGATAAATACCTTAGAGATTTATGTTTTTGGGAGGCACTCTGGTAAATGGAATTGTTTTAAAATTTCATTTCCCAATTGTCTGCTGATACCATATATAAGAATATAATTTTTTTGTATATTAACTTTCTATTTTGCAACTTTGCTAAATCCACTTGTTAGTTCTTAGAGTTGTTCTGTAGATCCTCTAAAGTTTTCTACGTGAACAACTGTATCGTCCGAAATAGGGACAGTTTTGTGTCTTCCTCTCTAATTTTTATGCCTTTTATTTGTTTTTCTTGCCTTAGTATAGTAATTAAAACCTCCAGAACAATGTTGAAAAAAGGCAATGAAAATGGGAATCCTTGTCTTGTTCTCTATTTCAGGGGAAAACAATTCAGTCTTCATCATAAGTATGATGTTGGCTTTAATTTTTCACAAATGCCCTTTATCAGTTTGAGGAAGATCTGTACTATTTCTAGTTTCTGAGACATTTTTGTTTTTTAATCATGAATGGGTATTGATTTTTGTCAAATGTCTTTTCTGTGTCTATTAAAATGATCCCATGATTTTTCTCCTTTACTCTGTTAATATGTTTAATTACACTGATTTGTTTTCAAGTGTTAAACTAAACTTGCCTTTCTGGGATAAAATTACTTGGTCATTATGTACATCATTTACTGTTGGATTCCATTTGCTATTACTATATTAAGGACTTTTGGATCATATTCTTGATGGGATGGGTTTCTTATTTTTTGTAATGTCAGTGTCAGATTTTGGTATTAGATATATGCTAGATTTATACAAATGGGCTGGACCGTGATCCCTCCTCGTCTATATTCTGAAAAGTTTGTGTAAGACTGTTGCTATTTCTACCTTGAATATTGGGTAGAACTCCACAGGGAACCATCTAGGCCAAAGTTTTCTTTGGGAAAGATTTTCATTAATACATTTCATTGCTAATGGAAATAGAATTACTAGATTTTCTACTTCTTCTTGAGTTAATTTGGGTACTTTTTTTTTTTTCAAGAAATTTGTCCAGTTTAGCCAGGTATGATGGCTCATGCCTGTAATCCCAGCACTTTGGGCGGCTGAGGCAGGAGAATTGCTTGAGTCCAGAAGTTTGAGACCAGCCTGGGCAACATAGCAAGACCACATCTTTACAAAAAAGATTTTTTTTTTAATTAGCCTGGCGTGGTGGCACGTGCTTGTAGTCCCAGCTAGTTGGGAGGCTGTGGTGGGAGGATCACTTGAGCCCTAGGGAGGTTGAGGCTGTAGTGGTTTATGACTGTGCCGTTGCATTTCAGCCTGGGCAACAGAACAGAGCAAGATCTTCTCTCAAAAAAAAAAAAGAAAGAAAGAAAGAAAGAAAAGAAAACAAATGAAATTCATCCATTTTGTCTAACTTTCAAATTTGTCGACATAAATTCATTTATAGTACTCTATTAGCTTTTTAATGTCTGTAGAGTCTGTGACAATAACCCCCTTTTTATTTCTAATTTGGTGGAATATATATATATATATTTTTTTTTTCCCTTGGTCAGTCTAGCTAGAAATTTGTCAAATTTGTTGATCTTTCAAAGCATCAGCTCTTTGCTTAGTTAATTTTCTCCATTGTCTATCTAGTTTTTATTTCATTGATTTTCTAAATATGCATTTTCTTCTTCCCCTTTACTTGAGTTTACATCCCTCTTCTTTTTCTGCCTTCTCAGAGTGGAGACTTAGGTGATTGATTTTATTTATTTCCTCTTTTCTACTAGGAAAGTTCATAAAGCTATGAGTTTCCTACTAAGCATCATTTTGTATCTCACAAATTTTGGTATATTACATTTTTGTTGTCATCCAGTTCAAAATATTTTCTACTCTCACTTGTGTTTTGTTTCTGACTCATGAATTATTTAAAGTGTGTTGCTTACTTTCCAGATATTTTGGGTTTTCCTCAAAATCTTATTGTTCTTGACATTTAATTTTACTTCATTTTGGTCAAAGAGAACACTTTGTATGATGCTGATCCTGTTAAATTTATGAAGTTTGTTTTATGGCCCAGGCCACAGTCAGTCTCAGTGAACACATGTGCACTTGAAAAGAATGTGCACACTCTGCTGTTGGAAGTTATTTTGTAAAGTCAATTAGATCAATGTAGTTGATAACATTGTTTAGATCTCGGCCGGGCGCATGGCTCAGGCCTGTAATCCCAGCACTTTGGGAGGCCAAGGGGGGCGGATCACAAGGTCAAGAGATCGAGACCATCCTGGCCAACATGGTAAAACTGCGTCTTTACTAAAAATACAGAAATTAGCTGGGCGTGGTGGTGGGAGCCTGTAGTCCCAGCTACTCGGGAGGTTGAGGCAGGAGAATCACTTGAACTAGGGAGGCGGAGGTTGCAGTGAGCCGAGATCACGCCACTGCACTCCAGCCTGGGCAACAGAGCTAGACTCCATCTCAAAAAAAAAAAAAAGTTGCTTAGATCTCCTATTGACATTTTGCCTTAATTATTGTATTTGCTGAGAGGGGTGTCAAAATCTCCTACTATACTTGTAGAATTGTCTATTTTTCTCTTCCATTCTGCCAACTTTTGCTTCATCTATTTTGAAGCTCTGTTATTGAGTGCATGCACATCTATAATTGTTAAATCTTCCTGCAGAATGGCCCCTTTCATCATTATGAAATGTTTATCTATGACAATACTGTTTATCTTTATTTTATCTGATATTCATATAGCCACTCCAACTTTTAATGCATTCTATTTGCCTAGTATGCTATTTTCTTACTATTTTGTGTCTATCCGTGTCACTATATTTAAATCCTGCCTTTTCTAAACGTTTATGATGGAGTCTTCCTTTTTTTAAAAAAAATCCATTCTGACAACCTCTGCCACTTAACTGGGGTATTTAGTTCATTTCTGTTGAATGAAATTATTGATATGTTCGGATTTCAGCCTAGCATTTTGCTCTTTGTTCCTTGTTTTACATCTGGTCTTTGTTCTTCTATATTTTCTTTTCTACCTTTTTGAGGGTTAGTTGAATATCATGTAGAATTCTACTTTAATTTTTCTATTGGCTTTTAAGTTATATCTCTTTGCATTATTTTTAAATGGTTACTCTAGCTATTTCAATGTGTAGCCTTAGATTTTTCCTACTTAGAGTTAATATTATTCACTTGAAATGTGAGTACCTTCTAAGTCCACACTAATTTTAACCTTGTATCTTTTATGCTGGCAAGTGTTACATTTACATACCCTATAAAGCTCACAATACAATGCTATAACTTTTGCTGTAAACTTTAAGATGTATTTTAAAGAAATTAAGAATGGATTGATAGTTTTAAGAATATGTATCTACATAGTTACCAGTTCTGATACTCTTTTTATCTTTCTGAGGATTTGATCTTCACTGGTACTGTATCCCTTTTGCTCAAAGAACTATCTTTAGAATTTATTGGAAAGCAGGTCTGCTGGTGATAAATTCTCTTAGTTTTCCTTTATCTGAAATTGGCTTCAGTTTTTTTCTTTATTTTTGAAGGCTATTTTTTGCTGGATATAAAATTCTGGGTTGGCAGATACTATATAATAATTATTATTATTATATGGAGGCTGGGTATGATGGCTCACACCTGCAATCCCAGCACTTTGGGAGGCCAAGACAGGAGGATCACTTGAGCCCAGGAGTTCAAGACCAGCCTAGGCAACATAGTAAGACCTTGTATCTACAAAATATTTTTTAAATTAGCCAGGCATAGTGGCATGTGCCTATAGTCCCAGCTACTTGGCAGGCTGAGGTGGGAGGATCACTTGAGCCCAGAAGGTTGAGGCCATAGTAAGCTGTGATTGTACCACTGCACTTAAGCCTGGGTGATAGAGTGAGACTCTGTCTCAGAATAATAATAATAATAAAAGAGTTCCCATACACTTACACCCAGTTTGCCTTATTATTACATCTTTTATTAGTATTATACACTTGTTAAAATTAATGGACCATTATTTTCTGGAAGAGAGTATACAGAATTGGGATTTCTTTTAAGGAATTTCTTCCTTAAAAGTTTGGTAGAATTCAATAGTAAAATCATATCACCTTGGTGCTTTCTTTCTTGGAAAGTTGTTACTTTTTTATTCAATTTCCTTAACAGATTTAGACCTATTCAGATTATCTGTCTCTCCTTGTGAGCTTTAGTAATTAGTGTTTTTCAAAGAATCAATCCATTGCATCTAAGTTATCATATTTAACTTACATAAAAGTTAGATTTTATTTAAGCATAGAATTGTTCATAGTATTATTTTATTATCCTTTAATGTCCATGGAATCAGTACATGAGCCTGCTTCTATTCTGATATTGGTAATTTATCTTTTCTCTTTTTTCTGATTAATCTGCCTAAATCTTTATTAGTTTTATTAATCTTTTTAAGAAACAATTTCATTGATTTTCTCTATTGTTTTCATGTTTTCAATTTCTTTGATTTCTGCTCTAATTTCTATTCTTTCTTTTCTTCTGCTTTAGGCTAAAACTGCTCTTCTTTCTCTGGTTCCCTAAGGTAGAAACTTAGATTATTTTAGATCTTTTTTCTTTTCTAATAAACGAATTCAGTGCTATAAATGTTCTTGCTTTCACTGCATTCCCCAACTTTTGATAAATTGTGTTTTGTTTTTTAACTCAAAATATTTTAAGGTTTCTCTTGAGAATTTTTGACCCATGAGTTATTTAGAAGTGTACTGTTTAATCTTTACATATGTGGACATTTTCTAGCATCTTTTTGTTATTTATTTTTAGTTTGATTTCACTGTGGCCTGAGAATATACTTGGCATAATTTCTATTTTCTTACATTTATTAAGGTGTGTCTTATGGTCCAGGACATGGTGTATCTTTGTGAACATCACATTTAAGCTGGAGAAGAATGTGCAGTCTGCCGTTTTTGGATGGAGTATTTTAGAAATTTGTCAATGAGATCAAGTTGATTGATTGAGAGTGCCATTCAGGGCAACTGTATCCTGACTGATTTTCTGTCTGCTTCATCTATCAAGTCCTGAAAGAGGTGTGTTGAAGTCTCCAACTACAAGAGTGGATTTTGTCCACTTCTCCTTGAATTACATCAGTTTTTGCCTCACATATTTTGCTGTTCTTTTGTTCAAAAATAATAAAGCTATTTTAACTTCCTATTGATTAGTGTTAGCAAGATGTATCTTTCCTCATCCCTTTGTTCTTAACATATCTGAGTCTTTATATTTAAAGGGGAAGTTTTCTTATAGAACACATGAAGTTAAATCTTGCTTTTTAAATCCAATCTACAGTCTTTTAATTGATATATTTAGATAATTCACATTTAAGGTGATGATTTACATAGTTGGATTAATATCTACTATATTCGTCTATATTGTTTTCTATTTTTTGCCTTTGTTCTTTGTTATATTTTCCCTCTCTTTTTTTTCTGCCTATTCTGGTTGTAATGAGCAGTTTATATGATTTTTATTTTCCTTTCTCTCAGAATGTCAAGTATGCTTCTTTATTAAATTTTTAGTGGTTGTTCTAGAGTTCGCAACATACATTTTAAAATAACCTGAGTATATCTTCAAATAACACTATAGCACTTCACATGTAGTGCCAATACCTTATAATAAAGTATTCCCAACTCTCCCATCCCTTATGATGTTGCTGTCATTAATTTCCTGTATTCACATTGTATAATTACCAAATGCATCATTACATCAATTAAAAATAAGAAAAATAAAAAATTTTCTTTTACTTTCATTTATTTCTTCTCGAGTACTTGTCCTTTCTTTATGTAGAGCTTAGTTTCTGACCTGAAGAACTTCTTTTAACATTTCTTCAGAACACGTTGTGGGTGACAAATCCTCTTAGTTTTTATTTGTGTGAGAAACTCTGTTTTTCCTTCTCCTTTGAAGGATAATTTCACTGGATGTAGAATTTCAAGCTGGTAAGTTTTTTCTTTCAACACTTCAAATATTTCACTCAACAGTCTTTTTGCTTTTTTGGTTTCTAAGGAGAAGTCCGCTAAAATTCTTATCCTTGTTCCTCTGTAGATAAGATTTCCCCCCCACCCCAACTCTTAGGGGTTTTTTTTAGAGATTGTCTCTTTATCTTTAGTTTTCTGTCGTTTGAATATAATATGCCTAGATTAAGATTTTTTGGTAATTATCCTTTGGTATTCTGAGCTGTCTGGAACTGTGGTTTAGTTCTGTCATTAATTTGAAAAAGTGCTCAGCCACTTTTACTTCAAATATTTCTTCAGCTCTATTCTATCTTTCTTCTCCTTCTGGTATTCCAATTACACATAAGTCACTTCTTTTGTAATTATCCTGTCAGAGGCATTGGAACCAGAGCAACTCCATCTTGAATAGGAGCTGGGTAAAATGAGGCTGAGGCCTACTGGGCTGCATTCCAAGACGGTTAAGGCATTCTAAGTCACAGAATGAGGTAGAAGGTCAGCACAAGATACAGGTCATAAATACCTTGCTGATAAAACAGGTTGCAGTAAAGAAGCCAGCCAAGGCCGGCTGCGGTGGCTCACGCATGTAATCCCAGCACTTTGGGAGGCTGAGGTGGGTGGGCCACGAGGTCAGGAGTTCAAGACCAGCCTGGCCAAGGTGGTGAAACTCCATCTCTACTAAAAATACAAAAATTAGCCGGACATGGTGGCACATGCTTGTAATCCCAGCTACTTGGGAGGCTGAGGCAGGAGAATCGCTTGAACCTGGGAGGCGGAGGTTGCAGTGAACCGAGATCGCACCACTGCACTCCAGCCTGGGCAACAAAGCGAGGCTCTGTCTCAAAAACAAAGAAAAAAAAGAAGCCGACCAAATCCCACCAAAACCAAGATGGCCATCAGGGTGACCTCTGGTCATCCTCACTGCCACACTCCCATTCCCACGAGCACCGTGACAGTTTACAAATGCCATGGCAATGTCAGGAAGTTACCCTTTATGATCTAAAAAGGGGAGGCATGAATAATCCACCCCTTGTTTCGCATATCATCAATAAATAAACATAAAAATGGGCAACCAGCAGCCCTTGGGGCAGCTCTGTCTATGGAGTAGCCGTTCTTTTGTTCCTTTACTTTCCTAATAAACTTGCTTTCACTTTACTTTATGGGCTTGCCCTGAATTCTTCCTTGTGCGAGATCCAAGAACCCTCTGTTGGGGTCTGGATTGAGACCCCTTTCCTGTAACAATCCCATACTTAGTCTGTTTTCTTTTTTATTTACATTTTTTTCTCTTTGCATTTTTGTCTGAGATGTTTCTATCGATCTATCTTCAAGCGTACAATTTTTTCCCAGTCATGTCCAGTGTACTGATAAACCCATCAAAGGCATTATTTATATTTTTTTATACTTTTTGAGACAGAATTTCACTCTGTTGCCCAGGCTGGAGTGCAGTGGTGCAATCACAGCTCACTGCAGCCTCGACCTCCCAGGCTCAAGAAATCGTCCTGCCTCAGCCTCCAAGTACCTGGGACTAGAAGCACATACCCCCGTGCCTAGCTAATTTTTGTATTTGTTGTAGAGACGAAGCCTTGCCATGTTGCCCAGGCTGGTCTCAGACTCCTGGGCTCAAGTGATCCATCCATCTTGGCCTCCCAAAATGCTGAGATTACAGGTGTGATCCACTGTGCCCAGACAGCATTCTTTATTTATGTTAGTGTATTTTTATTTAATTTCTAGGGTTTTCTTTTTTCTTTCTTTTTTTTTTTTTTTTTTTTTGAGACGGAGCCTTGCTCTGTCACCCAGGCTGGAGTGCAGTAGCGCCAACTCGGCTCACTGCAACTTCTGCCTCCCGGGTTCAAGCGATTCTCCTGTCTCAGCCTCCCAAGTAGCTGGGACTACAGGCGTGTGCCACCATGACCAGCTAATTTTTTGTGGGTTTCACCATGTTAGCCAGGATGGTCTTGATCTCCTGACCTCGTGATCCACCCTCCTCGGCCTCCCAGCGTGCTGGGATTATAGACATGAGCCACTGCACCCAGCCAATTTCTAGTGTTTTCTTTTGATTCTTTCTTAGAGTTTCCACCTCTGAGCTTACATTAACTCTATGTCCTTGCAGTAGAATCCTGCATGTATTAATCACAGTCATTTTAAATTCCCTGTCTGATCATTCCAACATTTGCATCATATCCAGATCTGGTTCTGGTGCTTGCTCATTTCTTCAGACTTTGCTTTTTCTTGCCTTTTAGCATAGCTTATAACATTTTTTGAAAGCCAAACATGATGTAATTGAGTAATAGAAACTGATGTAAATAGCCCATCAGTGTGAGGTTTATGTTAATCTGGCTAGAAGTTGGGCCATGTATAATGTTTTCTGTATGTTGGGGCTTAGAAACCAATACCCCAAAATACGGCATTTTGACATGCTGAGCTGAAGAAGCTTCCAGGTCTGTCTGATCTCCCTCATCACTTTCTCTGCCATATAAGTTGAAGTTCCTTTATCTGCCTATCTACTGTGGAAAGTAAGTCCAACAATCTAAGCACACCTGAACAGACATGTTACAGGTACAGTGACTGTCTCAGAGTTCTGAATCCATTCATTCTTCCTAGTAATCCTCTCAAGAGAATTCCTCTTCTGCCCGCTACCATAGCCTGTTTGATCAGGATGCAAGCCCCCATTCTATCGGTAACCTCGAGATGGTATACAAGCTTTTGTACATCACTGGGAGGTTGGGTCTTCATTCTGAAGGCTCCCATGTATACACATTAAATAAATCTGTATGCCTTTTCTCCCATTAACCAATCTGCCTCATGTCAATGATGGTTTTCAGCAAGCCTTTAGGGGGCCAAGGGCCTTGCTTCAAATTCCTATTGTCCTTATTTTTGTCTCCTCTTTAGAAAGAATTTGTGTCTTCAACTCTCTCAGCTGTAATACACTGTACTGAATTACACTGGAGCCCTTTTGGAATGGTGGTGGAGGAAACCAGAATAATTTCACACCAAAATACGTTGCCGCAGTATGATGAGTATTTTGAAATAAGGCTCTTAGAGATCAGCAGATGCTGGAATGGGTTTTTTCTTAGCTACATAAAAACTGGACCCACCAAGGAGAACAATTGCTTCCCATCCCCTCCCTGAAATCTCAATGTCTATGACAGAGATGAAGGCTGAGGAATGTAACCACACAAGGATGGATCTTTTCATCAAATATCTGTCTCTCAGGGTCATTCACATTCCAAAGAGAATCATTTACAGATTAACTTTTGATCCACTCATTCTCCCTAATAATAATTTATTGATCCTCAAAAGAAATAACATGGCTTTTCAAATTAGATTCAGAAAAAAATAAGAAAGAATTACCTACATTTCCCATTTGCTCCCTCCCCTATGAAGAAAGTTATAGAAACATCTGGATTGCATTGGGTTATTGGGTGATCATTCTCCTGCAAGTCCCCCATGCTACGCACAGTACAATGAATTTGTGTGTCTTTGTCTCTGATTCATCTGCCTTTTGTCAGTTGATTGTCAGCAAACCTTCAGAGAGCAAAGAGGAAGTTTTTCTTTGTTCCCTACAGTGACAAAGTGTAGAGAAGAGGAAGTCATCTATAATCACACGATTAAATCATCGTCTTTTTTTTTTTTTTTTTTTTTGAGATGGAGCCTCGCTCTGTCACCCAGGCTGGAGTGCAGCGATGCAGTCTCGGCTCACTGCAACCTCTGCTTCCTGGGTTCAAGTGGTTCTCTGGCCTCAGCCTCCTAAGTAACCGGGATTACAGGCGCACGCCACCACGCCTGGCTAATTTTTGTATTTTTTGTAGAGACAGGGTTTCACCATGTTGGTCAGGCTACTCTTGAACTCCTGACCTCATGATCTGCCTGCCTCAGCCTCCCAAAGTGCTGGGATTACAGGCGTGAGCCACCGCGCCCGGCCAAATCATAGTCTTTTAGTGGGTCTGGGTCCCCGGGCTGTGACTTTGGCAGGTGTTTCTCAGCTTTCCCATCACCACTTCCACCTCAAGTGAGACAAGGAGCTGGAGTAGGAGAAATGCCTTTCCTGCAGATGGGTTAAAGCTCTGGGAATCTTGAAGAGTAGGTCTGTGTTATGTAAAACGCTCTTTTCACTATGGTCGCCCTTCCCCTCCTGCCAGAGCCGTGACAGTATCTTTGCTGGCTCTTTGTTGTTTCTTCACCATGTGAACCTGGTGATTTCCTGGAGGTAAAACCCGTACACTGCGAGGAGGGCCAAAGACTGCCTCCCCCAGCAGTTTCCCACTTTCACACTCGTCCACTCAGCATCTGGCAATCCATCAAAATTATGCAAAATTGAAGTGCTCCTACCAGTTTGAACAAAGCGAACTCAAGCCCCCCGGGGAGTTTGGCTCCAGGGGCTTCTGCTCTGGGAAAACACGTCTCCGCCGTGACTCTGGATGCAACTGTCTCCCCAGATCACATGCGGTGTTTGCCTTGATACCTCAGCTGTCTGAAGAGCCCATGAAAAGTTGCTGATTTTCAGTTTGTTCAGCATTTTCTTACTGTAAAAAGGAAAATCATGACTTCCAAGCTCTCTACATATTGGACCTGAAACCAGAAGTCCCTTTCAGCACTTTAAAGTTGCCATTCCACTATCTTCTGGCCTCCATTATTTCTGATAAGTCATGCGATTGCAATTTGCATGTAAAGTGCCATTTTTCTCTGGCTACTTTCAAAAGCTTTTCATCTGTAGTTTTCAGCAGTTTGACTTTGACGTGCTCAGGTATGGCTTTCTTTGTATATTTGGAAGGGGCAGGGGAGCAGGGAAAAAGAGGGGAATTTTCTGAACTGGAATATGTAGATTTGTGTGTTTCACCAAATTTTAGAAAATCCAGTCGCTATTTGTTAAAAAAAATTTTTTTTTGCTTCATTATCTCTGTCTTCTCCTTTTGGAACCACAACTACATGTATCTTAGGCCTTTTTGGATATCATCCTACAGTTTACTGAGGCTCTGTTCATTTTGTCTAGTCTTTTTTTTCCATGATATTCAGATTGGATGGTTTTTATTCATCTTTATTAAGGTTCATGAACTCTTTTCTCCTTTCTCCTTCATTTTGAAACTCCTTTTCGTGTGTTTTTAATAATGTTCAATCTTGTGTCATGTTTATGAGATTTGTTTTGGAAGTTGAGTTGTATTTTAGTCATAGAGGAGAAATTTGACTGACATCACTTTAACTGAACAATCAAACAACGTCACCTTAATTGAACGATCAAACTTTAACATCACCTTTATATAATGGGACTAGAAGACATTGGGTTCCCCTTACCCCACCCCACCACCATGAAATACAGTGAATGGGAAGTAAACAATATCATCTAGGTACTATTCCTGTCAAAAATGTTTAACGTACATCCTGAAGAAACAATCAGAAATATTCAAGTTCTGTAAATCAGAAATATTCAAATTCTCTAGACTTCTCAAAAATGTCAGTGTCATAACCAACAAAAAAAGAAAACAGGAGGACTATTCTAGATTAAAAGATACTAAAGAGACTTGGCAACTAAATGCGATGTGTGATCCTTGATTGTATCCTAGATATTTTTTAAATCCATATACAATGGACTTAGGAAAACTTTAACATGGACTACCTAGTAATACTTTTGTATCAGGGTTTTCTCAAAGTAATACTAGGATCATGTTTGTGTAGGAGAATGCCCTGTTTTTAGGCAATAAATAGTATTTAAGGATGAAGAATTGTGATGTCTGCAACATACTCTCAAATAGTTAAATAAAATTAGAATATATATGCATATATATACATTTTAATATATAATGAATACATGTGTGTGTTCGTGTGTATCTCTCTGTGTGTGTCTGGGTGGAGGAGAGAAGAAAAAGAATTCGAATGTAGCAAAACATTAAAATTGGTGGATCTAGCTGAAGAATATATGAATGTTTATCATATTATTCTTAATTTTTATTGAAGTATCACATACTTACAGAAAAGTATGCAGATCATAAGTGCCTATTATTGAGCTGTTCTTGAGATTTTTCTGTAGGATTGAAATTTTTTAAATAAAATTTTGGGGAAAAGAAAACTGGTCACAGACTAGGTTCTATATACTGTCAGTTAGTCACACATGCCTAGGCGAGCAGACTCTGAAACTAATGTCACTGCTACCAGGTATCTCCTCTACTCGGAGCAGATAGCTGAAGTCAAGGTAAACTTCTTAGGATTAAATTTTACGCCTTTCTAGCACTTGCCACAGCCTCAAACTCTCTAGTGCATAACACAACGAAACATCATAGCTCTCCTGTGTCTTGTGAGACCTTCCTACTGTGGACAGAATTCTCCTTGGGAGTGGGAAAAGGTTAAACCTACATTCATTCACAAGCATGAAGATTTTCCAAACCAAGTGTAAGCATGTCCCTCCTCCATCTCACTGCCCTCTTCTGGGAAGAGACTGGTGAACTTGCAGAGGTCAAGAAGCCTCCTGAGAGAAGAGTTCACAAGCAACACTGACTCCTTCCTTTTGAAGATTCCCACTATTAGAAGATCTCTGATGGGCTGAGATGATTGAGTCTGGGATGATCTGGCAGGAAAGAAGTCCAAGTAGACCCTCCTCCAAAGCTCCCCATGGGCCACTAGCAGCATTTGGATGTGGAGTCAGAGAACAAAAGAAACTTAGCCCTCCCTAAGTGTAGATTCCCCAACCCAATCAGTTAATGAGAAAGACTGAGGGGGAGCCTTGGTTCTTCCCTTCTTCAGCCCACAACAAGTCCCTTCAGACTGAGAGAGCACAAGAATTCTCAGATAAACAAGGTGGAATATCTCAAGAGGGACAAACTTCCTGTGAGTTTGGCTGTGGGGGTGGTTAAAGTGATTAGTCTGAACATTACAAACAGATGTAGTCATATGTGTCTTCCAAGCTAGTAAAGCAAGTTTTGTGTTGCAAGAGTCAAAGGCATTTTCAAAGTCAAAGAAATGTTATCAATCTATTCCTCATCTGCAAATCATACACCCCACACTGAAGGAGATATGTTCAAATTCTCACTGCCCACTTGTCCCCGCCTACTCAGTCTCTCCACACTCCTTCTTCCTCCTAAGTGGAGAGGCAGCAGCAAGTGCTGATGGGGAGTAAGGGAATGAGGCAGGGGGATGAGTCTCAAAGGACCTTTGTTACTGTAGGTAGTCAGACATGAGCAGGGCAGGAAGGGTCCCCCCACCCCCCGACCAGGAATGTCAGGCGACCATCAGGTGATGGTCGGGCGATTGTTAACTGTCTCTTTAAAATATTAATAATAATTGGTCGCAGCCAGCACTAGGGAAAGGCAGTCTTCCAATCGATAGAAACATCTGAAACTGGCGATCAGCAGCTTCCCAGTGAGATCGCAGGCGCTTGGCAACTGGGCTCAAGCATGCGCACTAAGAGGAACAATGGCAGAGTTTAACTGGTATATGACCTTCCTCTAGGAATGCTGGACTGGTAAGGGAAAAACGCCTCAAGTGAGCATGCGCACGACCTCAGTAAACACTGCGCATGCGGCCTTCCCAAGTGCCGGCAAGCCACTATGTTTGTGGGCAGCCCACCCCAAGGGAAGCATCAGGGGAGATGGGTTGCGACCACCCGGAAGTGTGCCAACATATAAAACCCCGAGTCAAAGGTCAAACTGTGCACTTGCTCTCTCAAGTCATCCTCCTGGACCTCTTCCAAGTGTACTGTACTTCCTTTCATTCCTGCTCCAAAGCTTTTGAATGCACTTTCACTTCTGCTCTAAAACTTGCCTTGGTCTCTCATTCTGTCTTATGTCCCTTAGTCAAATTTTTTCTTCCAGGGAGGCAAGAATTGAGGTTGCTGCAGGCCAGTACAGAGTCGCTGCTGCGAAGATACTTTGGTGCCGTGTGACTCAGATCCATCCACTAGCGGTCACGCCGTGAACTTTTCGGATCCATCCCCTAGCGGTCACGCCGTGAACTTTTCGGATCCATCCACTAGCGGTCACACCGTGAACTTTGCTTTAGTCACGTGGCTTCTCCCTTCCCCTGCCATTATTCCCACTCAACGAAGTAATAGTCGAGCGCAAACACCACACGGAAGGCTTTGGCTCTAAAAAAATTTTTGTTCTGGCTTCACATAAGGCTGAACTCTTTTTTTCTAAAGTGATCCAAGAGTAAGGATTATGTTTCTCTGAACGTACTGGATTTTGTATGAGGTCTCTGAGCCAGGACACACATTTTAAGTGAAATCACACAATCTCAAAGTATGTTTGTATAGCCCAATTTCATCTGGAAAAGCCAATACTGCTACACAAGGATTTTTTTTTTTAAATTCCAAAGCAGTGAAGTAGTTGGAGCTCAGTAGCCCAGAGATGTGAATTATGCTCTCAACTTCATTATTTTAATGTTTAATTTGAGCATTTTTTTTTTCTTTTGAGACAGAGTCTCACTCTGTCACCCAGGTCTTCACCTCCCAGGCCCAAACAATCCTCCCATCTCAGCCTGAGGAGTAGCTGGGACTATGACCGTGTGCCACCACACCCAGATAATGTTTTTATTTTTTTGTAGAGACAGGGCCTCACTGTGTTGCCCAAGCTGGTCTTGAACTCCTGGGCTCAAGTGATCCTTTCATCTCGGCCTTTCAAAGTGCTGGAAATACATGTGTGAGCCAGTGCGCCCAGCCTCAAGCATCTTCATTATGATATGTATAAATATGTATCTATTTCAGCAAAGAAGAGAACTCATCCAACAGCCCATACCAGACAAAGCAAAAATTGTGTAATTTTACTTTTGGCAACATCTCTATTGCATTGACTGGAGAGGGTTTGGCACTTCCCATGGAAAGGATGGCAATTTAAAGTAAAATATTATTGAAAACTTTATCCACTTGTGTTGGAGCCAAGTAGCAAAAGAGGCACTAGAGTTTCTCCTGTTCTGCTGCTAACATCATGGTCTCAAGTCCAGGCACAGTATCTAGAAACACGTTTTGACATCCTGCCTGACATCTTCCTGTAGCATGGCTGGCACCATAATTGCAGAAGAACATCCAGAGGCAAGTCCCTTTACTAACAGCCATGCCTGCATTTCAACAGCCACTGGACTGCACCTGTGGAGAGAATCACTGCAGCCAAAATCTCTTTGTGGTAGACAAAAGCACCAAGAGCTTGTGTTGAAATCAGGAAGGCACACTAGGGTGAGTAAGAATAATTTGCAGACAGACCAACCACTAACTCTATAGCCTCTTTCTAGAGGAGGTGAAAAATGCTTCCATTAAAATCCTGTATTTCACATTCTCTAAATATTTGAGCTTCCTGACAGGCATTCTTCTCGGAGTTGGGGAGGAAGCTTGACTCAGCTCAGCTTTGTAGGCCCATGAAGTCCTGAGGCACACACCAATGACAGGATACACTTGTGCAGCGTCCCAGGGTCAGGAGAGCTGGAGCAGGTCCAGCTCCTCCACAGCTTGGGGCATAGTGGGCAGGCAGCAGAGAGGAAAACAGTGGGAAAAGCTGGACAAGGACTAATTGAAAGCCAAGGTCGTTACTCTGATTCAATCATTCCTTCCTGGAAAGAGAGCGGTTTTGTGCTTAACCTCGTGGCCTAAGGTTTCCAGGATATTGCTGGCTCCTGGATCTCTCTGGGGCCAGCTTATTTACCAGGCTTCTAGGCCCAGGGACAGAAGGATGTCAGAGGAAATTACTCAAATGGGACACAAAGAGAAACCAAAGGCAAAGAAAAAGCTTTTAAAAATGCTGCTCACAGATCCTTCCAGTAGAAATTGCAATCAGTTAAACAGATGCCACATTTTTACTGCCCACTACAGCTTTAAAGTGTATTTCATGGAGTTTCAGACTATTTAAATTTTTTTCCAAAAAGAGTGTCATTTGGAGAATGTCCAAAGGGAGAAAAGCAAATTGATAACTTCTAAAAAACTCAGTTTAACCTTTTACAAGCCCATCTCTGAATATGCCCAAATGTATGCAAGATCTTCCTTAAAGTTTTCCAGAGTGAGAGGACAAAGTGCCTGTCTACCAGGACAGCCTTCCCAGTTTCCTCCTACACAGTGTTGGCTGGAGCACGTCAAAGCAGACCGTGTTTTAACTTAGCGCTTTGCCATTCCTTGGCATGTGGTCAGTGACCTGAGAAGCAGAGTCCACACAGATGCGAGTGAGGATGCCAGGAATGGGGAGCGCGACCTGGAGGACCTCTGTGATGAACTGAATAAAACCAAGGTGAGCAGGGTCTCAGAGCAAGACAGTGGTGTCTAATGGACGTCTTTCTAAAGAAAAGACCCGATGAATCTCTGAAGATCTCCCTTGGGGACAATGAGGCAGATTTGTACCTTAACCCCAGAGGGCCAAAGTAGGAACAAAAGGGAAACAAGATTTAGTTCCATGCAAGGAAGAACATTTTAGCTGGATGCCCCAGGGAGCAGTGAACCCCCTGACCTTGGCCTACCTCTAGTGTACCCCAGGTGACTGTTGCCGGGAAATCTGTGGAAGGGACTCTTGTGTTGTGTAGACAGCAGAACCAGCCTAGAGTGTCTGCAGTAAGTATTGACTCAGAGAGAGGCAGGGCAGTAAAGGGATATTTCCCCAAGGAAGGAGGCCTTCTGGTATCAGCATTTCAAGTTCCCAGCAAAGGCACATTCTGAAAAGGTCATTGCACATAAGCACTGGAACTTCTGAGGGTAGGGCCTTAACGGATTCATTTTTGTGCTCCTCTGTAGTAAATGAATGGATGAGGAAGTGAGTGAATGGAAACGGATCTGCTCTCAAGGAGGGTGATAGGACACTATGTACCCCCAGCCTGGGGGACAAGCAGAGGAACAGCGCAGGAAGGCTAGGAAAGTATGCTGGGGCAAGATTATGAAGACCCTTAAGAGGTAGATGGAAGAATTTGCATTTAATATGGCAAAATAAGCCTCAGCCTATGCCCCTGCCTAAATGTAGGAAACGGTCAGCTCACACTCCCAAATCTCCCTAGCTCACAGCTCCAATATCCTCTTGCTCACACCTCAAGTCTCCCCCACCTCACACTCTAAATCACCCAAGGGCACACTCCAAATATCCCCTCGCTGAGGATGGTTGTAAAGTATTCCATGGGGTCTTTTCAAGACTTAATCCTTTCTGGAACCAAGTGATCAACTTCCTTGTCTACCCAATCTCTCCAAGACTGTGGCAGAGACGGCTAACATTATCAAAGACTGATGTTTCTTTGCCAACCAGTCTTTCAGTGAGTCAGGGTAGTCTAACACCTGTGATAAAAACTTCAAAATTTCAGTGGCCTAACACAATAGACATTTATTTCCCATCATGGCAGAGTCCAAGGCAGACATTTCTGGGCAGCCTTCTGTGATTGGCTTTGTCTGTCTTGAATTCTTCCCTCTGCTAGGACCTCAGGGTCCTCTCATTCAGCTGGTGAATCACAAAAGAGGCCACAGAAAAGGCACACTTCTTAATCATCACAACATTAGTGAAAGACACCGGTTCTATTATGTTATTCGTGAAAACTAGTCTTTCACCTAGCTGCAAGGGAGGCTGGGAAAAACAGTCCCTAACAGAGAAACTAAAGCTGCTTTATAGCCACAGCTCTACACTCCAGAAGATTCTTTAAAGTTCTACCTGAACCTTAAAGAATCACTAAATATGAAGTGTGGGCTGGCAGGGGGTTGCAGATTCTGAGACTGCAGACACAAGAGGGGCTCTCACATACAGACTTCTCCAGAAACCTCCACCCCGTGCTCTCAAGAAAGATTGGACAGCAGAGAGAACAGGAGAAAGCCACCCTGAGAGGTGCAGTCCTGCAGATAGGAGCACTGATGCTGCAGGCAAAAGCGTAAAGCCTTGTCCAGGATCTTCTCCACTGAGGCCTTAAGCCAGTAGGGAAAGGGCAAAGCTTGCTGTCCCAAGAACACTCGCTGTAAGTAGGAGAAGGAGTAAAGATAAAAACTTCAACCTCTGAGGAGGGGCAGAGACCACCCTGGCTGGATCCAGCTGATTAGAGGTCTTCTGTTGGGTGGGTGGTGGGGAGGGGGCAGAAAATCCTCTTGGGCACAAGAACAGCCTGAAATACACAGCAGTTTGGCCGCCACAGGGAAGAGGGGCAGGATTACTGAGAAAGCTCCAACCTCCAAATCAAGAGACACACAAGGCCTGCCTAAGACTGAGGTTGAATCAGGACAACAGAACACACCCCTGTCCTTGTCACCATCCTGTTGGTCAGGCTGAGGCACTGAACAACAAGCAAAATCTCCTGTTGGCCTGTTTCCTGCAGAACCAGAAACGATCGGGAATGCTGAATTCTCTGGGTCATAGAATTTCAAGTCTCAAAGGCAGTGTGTGAGTAAGGGACCCTAAAGAGCTCCCCCTGTCTATTTGAATTTCAGGCCCACAGACATCATCGGTGCTGTGAAGAGGGGAGCTGGGAGGAGGGTGTTGACATTAGCACATCAAACTTTAGCACATCAAATGAAGAGGTCAGTGGTTCTTACAGTCCAACAACAATGGAAGAAAACACGGGCAAAGGGCATGAATAGAAGTCCAAACAAATGACCAATCAACACGTGAAAAGATGTTCGAGCTCACTCCTAACTAAAGAAATACGAACTAAACAAGCCAACACCATTTTCATCTTTCTGATCAGCAAAGATGGAAAACTCTGATATCACTTTGTGTTGACAACGGCGTGGGGAAGCAGACTTCAGAGGCAGAGACTCTTAGTGTGCATTTGAACTAGTGCAGCTTTTTGAGATGGCAATTTCACACATATCAAAATGGCCAAAGTGCCATTTCACTCTTCCATAGTTATCCGACAAATAAACATTGGTAGAGTCCAAAATTTCATGGAAATACAGTCAAGCGCCATACAACTATAAGTACATTTCAGTCAACAACAGACTGTCTATATGACAGGGGTCCAGAGAGATTGTAATCCTGCATTTTTACTGTTCCTTTTCTATGTTTAGGCATGTTTAGATACGCTAATACTTACCATTGCATTACAATTGCATGCAGTATTCAGTACAGTAACATGCTGTACAGGTTTGCAGTGGAGGAGCAATAGGCAATACCAGACAGTGCAGGTGTCTAATAGGCTACACCATATTGGTTTGTGTAAGTACACTCGATGTTTGCACAATGATGAACTTGCTTAACAATGTATTTCTCAGAACATATTCCCCTTGTTAAGTGATGCATATATAAATATATAAATATCCATGGCTATTCATCATATACACCAACCTGATAAGTCTGCTTCCAAATCGCCAGTGGTATTAATAGAAGGCCCCAGCTTGGCCTGAATACATGGTCAGAGCCACTCTGCCCCAAGCGCAGCCCTGTGTGCAAAGTGACATGGAGCTTTGGAAGAAGTCTCCCTCCAAGACAGCTGGAAAAGGCAAAAGAAAGATTCTGTTTCTTGCGTTCTGGAGATGCTTTCTTCTCAAAGGTAACCCCATCAGGGTGTAACAGCCCAGGGTTCACCTTGCCTGCGGCCTGAACAGAGCTGATTTATCAAGACAGGAAGATTGCAATAGAGAAAGAGTAATTCACACAGAGCCAGCCGTGTGGGAGACTGGAGTTTTATGATTACTCAAATCAGTCTTCTGAGCACTTGGGGATCAGAGTTTCTAAGGATAATTTGGTGGGTAGGGGAAGGCCAGTGAGTTGGGAGTTCTGGTCAGTTGGGTTGGAGATGAAATCATAGGGAAGTGAAGCTACCCTCTGGTGCTGAGTCAGTTGCTGGGTGCAGGCCACAAGACTAGATGAGCCAGTTCGTCAGTCTCGGTGGTGACAGCTGATCCACCGAGTGCAGGACCTGCAAAATATCTCAATCATCGATCTCAGGTTTTACAACAGTGACGTTATCCCCAAGAGAAATGTGGGGAGGTTTAGAATCTTGTAGCCTCCAGCTGCAGGACTCCTAAACCATAATTTCTAATCTTGTGGCTAATTTGTGAGTCCTGCAAAAGCAGTCTAGTCCCCAGGCAGAAAGGGGGTTTGTTTTGCGAAAGGGCTGTTACCATCTTTGTTTCAAAGCTAAACCATAAACTAAGTTCCTCCCAACGTTAGTTCAGCCTACGCCCCCAGAATGAACAAGGACAGCCTGGAGGTTAGACGCAAGATGGAGCCAGTCAGGACAGATCTCTTTCACTGGAGTAATCGTCTCAGTTATAATTTTTGCAAAAACAGTTTCAATCGTGCAACAGAAAAGTCAACAACAAAGTTCAATCTGACTTCAGGAAAATGTGAGGGATTATTTAGCCCAATGACCTCCAGACTAATAAGAAATCTTACCTTCAACCAGCAGGTTTTGTTGGAGAAACTGAGTGGAAATACAGAAATTTCAGCCAGCTTCCCCTCTTGCTTTTGCTAGGAGGGAACGAGAGACATAGGAGCTTTGACGAGTGCCTTGGGATGCTCTAAAACCTTAATTAAGTCAGCACTGAAAAATTTAAGTACCCAAAGGCTGTCTCTCCGTATTAGAGCAATTCTCACAGCTAAATCTCAAACTGTAGCTTTGACTTAGCGAAGTTTTCACCTTAGGGAAAATTAATTGCTAAAAAGTTCTTTTCATTGTTTTAAATAAGATCATGTTAACTTCTTTTCCAGCAATCAGCAATTTCCACTGCAATTTTTAAAAAAATCTTCTTTGGCGCTCTGTTCTTATAAACTAAATACTAGGCATCCCTAGCTTCTCTTGACCTCACCTGGAGATCATACAAGTCAGGAAATGAAACAAATTACTCTCCTGACGAGAATAACAGGTACCCTCCAGGCCTTCGGACTGTAACTACACATGCAGACGAGTTTGGGAGGAAGTTTCTAGGTGTGCAGACAAGCAGCTAAACCAGATTTCTATCATTTGCTTATATATTTCCCCAAATTTTCTTATTTGCATAGACCTAACCTCAGATTTATACACAGACTCAGAGAATACTATGCATCTTAAAATTCCTAATAATAATTCCCAATCAATTTCCTCTGCAAAAGAAAATTCAACCCTTGCACTTTCTGTGAAGCCAGGCACCATGCTTGGAAGAGAAGAGTAGCTGAGAACATGAATTCAGACAGACCTGGGTTTAAGGCCTGGCTCTGCCACTAATGAGCTGCTGTGACTTTGGGCAAATTATTTTCTTTCTTTGAACTTTGGTCACCTCATGTGTTATGTGAATAATAACCGTCTTACAAGTGCCCAACAGCAGCTTGAATTACATGAGATCATACAGCATGAAGCGGTGATCGAAGTTCCTGGAAGGTAATCAGGGTCCCAACCAGTGTCAGCTGTCAGTGCAATTAGAGGAAGACCTGCCGCTGATAACTTATGCCTAGAGAAGTTGCTTGTATCTCTGTCAAATCAGGCCGTGGGGCCAGGTCATCTCCAAGGGCCCCTTCAGAGCTGATGGCTAAGGGGATGTTCGACCCTCTGGCAGGATTAATTAAGCAGGTGCTCCTAGCTCCCTACTTCTGGTTTCCGTGGTAGGGAATTTCTGTGAAAACACCAAAGGACTGCCCTTTCCATCTGGGCTGGCTGGGGATGTAGTGAGCTCTCCATCAATGAAGGCGCTGGGCTGGCTGGGGATGTAGTGAGCTCTCCATCAATGAAGGCATGCAAGGAAATGCTTGACAACCACTTGCTGGGAATATAATAGAAAAGATTCAAACATCAACAAGAGTCAAACTACAGATTGTGTGGGGAGCTGCTTCCAACCCAAGTTTCCCATAATTCACATGCTCTAAACTCCCCAAGAGCCAGTCTTTGTCGTTAGAACCAGTCACCTAGAAAAGCTGTGAGTCAGTCACCCTGTGCCTGTTTGTCCTTCCAGGCAAAGGTAACATGGCCAAACCCAAGCCAAATCTGGGTCTTGCAGGCAGGAGGACAGTAAAGGACCAGGTCAGAAGCTTTCCAAAGTGAATCGCTGCCTGTGGCTGGTACACCCTGGAAAGGACCAGGTCAGATGCTTTCCAAAATGAATTATTGGCCTGGCGCGGTGGCTCACGTCTGTAATCCCAGTACTTTGGGAGGCCTTGGCAGGTGGATCACCTGAGGTCAGGAGTTCGAGAACAGCCTGACCAACATGGAGAAACCCCGTCTGTACTAAAAATACAAAATTAGAGGGATGTGGTGGCGCATGCCTGTAATCCCAGCTACTCGGGAGGCTGAGGCAGGAGAATCAATTGAACCCCGGAGGCGAAGGTTGCAGTGAGCCGAGACTGTGCTATTACACTCCAGCCTGGGCAACAAGAGTGAAACTCTGTCTCAAAAAAAAATAATAAAAATAAAAATGAATTACCGCCTGTGGCTGGTACACCCTGGAATTCTCCACCCAGGAATCCAAAAGAAATTAAAGGCCTGAGATGGGGGCCTTGGGGAAAAGAGCCAGCAGCCCGCACTGGCAGTGAGAAGCTGAGTGAAATAATGAAACAGTGAGATGTCAGGCAAAAACTACCTGGAACTGGGTGTTTCATTCACAAGAGTGACTCCATCTCCTCAGAATGTTAATGACATGTGGACTTCCTTATGTTATTGCTTAGTTTCTGTTAAGGAATGGAACACAGAGTTCTGGGAGAGAAGCAGGAAGACCCATTACCAGAGGTGATGTCATCAGGTAGAACAAGTCACGGCCTTGTTGGTCAAAGTCCCAGCACCGAGGCTGGCTGGGGCAATGGCGCCACCATCTAGTTTCGCTTTGTTGACATGGCCTTGGGAAGATATCAGCACCTATGGGTCTAGCACCCGTTCGTGCCCACGCTGCTTCTATGCAGATGTTTTCTGGCTCTCGGTCCTCCAGGGCCTCCAAGCACTTGGCAAAATGCCCTTAATGAAATGAATTCTCACTGCAAGTATTTCCCAAGATCATCTCCTTTCTGTTGACAAGGCAGCAGGCCCAGGATGGCCAGGTGACATGGTCAAGGTTGCACATGCATTTTCTCAGCTGACGGCAGTGGAATTTTGAACACCGGAAACAGCAGAATAAATAACTGTTCGCCGTTAGAATAGATGGTCCTGGATTTAAATCCCGCTTACTCTCTCTGTGATCTTAGATGACTTACTTAACCCCTCTGTACCTCAGATTCTCTAACTATCGAGTGGGGATGAAACTAGAAACCATTTCACAATATTTTGTGAGTATTAAGATGCGCAGTGCTTAGAGCAGTACCTGGGCATGGCAGACATGGGAATAGTAGCTGCTACCATCATGGTGCCCAGATCACTCAGATGCCTGGCAGTGGCAGGGAAAAGAGTAGCTTCATAAGTGGGAAGGGAAAAGCGCCCTGTCCCTCAACGGAGGTGTGGCTCAAAGGTCAACCCTGCCTCACCCTCCTGTCGGCCACCCATCGTCCAGACTGGCTGCTCTCCTCTCCCCTCTCAGACCTCAATAGGGTGGTTTGAGGCCCAGCATCTGCCCAGAATGGGGCCATTCCAAAGCAAGCAAGAGGCAAGAGAAGCTGAAGGGGATCTTACAGCCACTGGCCCCCTGGGAGGAGCAGCAGGGCAAGGCCTTCTGTGATGCTTCCCCTCTTGACAAATGTTCTTGCCTCCTCTGGCTGCTGCCTCTGCCAAGAGCCAGCCTTGGTCTGGGTTGTACATTTTCTCCTGAATAATGACCTAAGCACAGCCTTTCTAGGGGTTAATAATGACCGCCGGGAGGGCTGACAGCCCAGAAAACATTGTGCATCATCTCAGCTCTGCTCTTCTCTGGGCAAGAAGAGCTCTACCTCCTCTGGGAGATGAAAAGGGCTTTGAGACTACAGGGACGGCACCTCTGTAACTGTCTTACGCAGGATCCCTGAATGCTGATGGGCTCACTGGGACAGCTGCAGTCCCAGGGCTGAGCTCCCAGTGACTACCCCAAGGTCAACTGGCGTTCAGTGTGGGCAGGGCAACCATGCTGGTACAGGGTGCTGGGTGCAGGGGAGGTGGAGGGGAGATGGGGAATGAGTGTTGGGGACAGGATTCCTGTTCTCAGAGGTAAGGCCAAAGGGGCTGATCAGACAAGTGCACAAGTAGCTATGAGACAACCTAGGGAGTAAGAAGTGCCACTCAAAGAAGGGGGACACATTGCTTCTAACTGCAGAAGTCTCAGAAGGTCGTGTAGAGGAGGTGAAAGGAATGTGGGCTGGGCAGAGCTGGAATCAGCTGGGATGGAGTAGAAAGACTCCAGCTGGCATGAGCAATGTGGCAGGAACATGCTGGGTAGGAAGACACGGTCCAGCAGGGCTGGATTGAAGGAGCCTGAAGGGGGTTTGTGTGCAATGGTGCTCAACTTCTAAAATGCCAAGCTAACCACCGGCTTCTCTAGGAGGGAATAGGGAGTAGGGAGATGCTGGAAGGCTTGGGGTGGCCCTGGATTGGGGAGCGTAGGCCATCCATTGCATCCTGATGAGTTCAAGTATGTGCCCCTTTGTCTCCGTGACAGGCCTGGGTTGCTGGGTGCTGGGACATCAGGCCTGCAGGACCCCGCAGGGTACGTACCCCCTCCACGACCCTCCAATGTCCTCGAGGAGCCCTGCCCACCCCCGACCTGACCCAGGCACCACAGGTGTTAGGGACAGTTGTGCCGGTTGGCTCCCCAGAGGGCCAGAACAGGAAGACACAGCCCCAACCTTCCCCTGTCTCCCACACTCAAGGGAGTTGCAAGAAGCAGTTGTACATGAGGCCGCACTTGAGAGAATGGCCTACGCAGGCCTCTTTAGCAGAGAGTGGCCTTGTCAGCTCCCAGGTCCAAATGACTGTTAGCATGCTGGTTCTGATCTGCAGCAGTGCCGGGCCATCTCAAGTGCCTCCCTGGCGTCTCTGGGATTCTGGCGCTCTGTATCTGACCCCAGGGTCTGGGGTGAGGCACTTGCCCGTCAGGGGTCAGAGGATCTGCTCAAAGCAGAAGCTGCTCTGATGCTGGGTCAGCAGTTTTCCCTCCACATGGCATCCTCCAGTCACTGTTTGCAAGGGCAGCATCTAGATAGTGCTGGTCACTCTGGTCACTGCTCCTGGCCTCGCCCGTAGCCCCCATGGCCAATATTGCTGGCAGCCCACAGACAATCCCCGCTGCTGGCTCAGAGGGGCTCAGGCTGCTGGCACCACTTGAAAGCTGAATGTGGCTCAGACAGCAGCAGTCACTGAAACTGCCCTGGGCCCTGGGCTCAAACTTGGGGGGCAGGGGAGGGTGTTCTGGGGTCTGCAGCAGCCTGCTTGGAAGTGGGAATTCAGTTCGATCCATTTAATTCAACTTAAAGATTTGTTGAGTGCCTATAAGAACCAGCCCCTGGGCTGAGATTAGACACATCCAGAAGCAGATGTGGCCACAAAAAGGCCACCGTTTATAGTTCAGGGGGAAGACAGGAGCATAGCAGATACAACACAAGGCTTCTGCACACACCGTCTCTTCTGTCTGGATTACCCCGCCCCCATCTTTTCACCTAATTAACTTTCCCTACTCTTCCCCCAGCTTTCAGCTCAGTGTGATTTCCTTGGAAAAGTTTTCCCAGCCTTCTGCGACTCAAGCAAATCCCCAGTTCTGTCCTCAGTTGGCCGCACATCCCACTCCTTGGCAGCACCGTCCCTCTTGCATTTGACAGTTGCCTGTATGATTCTTTCATTAATGTGTGTCTCCCAGCTAGGCTGATGCAAGCTCCATGAGGACAGGACAAGGGTCCACTTCCCTCGCCACTCTCTGTTGAGTGCCTGGCACAGCGCCTGGCATAGGAAGAATTCATTCCATCAGTACGTGTTGGGAAAACACACGAGAAGAAGCGTATAGGACAAGGTCACTGCTAGAGTTACGCAGATGGAAACTTGAGAGCATTCAAAGAGCTGAGATTGAGGGTGTAGAAAGCTGTCCTGGAGGAGTTGGCAGATGAGGAGAAGCTTGACTCTGGCAGGTAGAGATGGGATAAGGCAGGAAGAGCAGACCACGGGAACTTGGAGGCCAGGAAGCACAGGCTGCACCTGGTGACTGGCAGGAGTTTGGTATGTCTGGAGCTTAGGGAAATGAATACACTGAGAAATGAGGTGACATGGGGTGACAAGCCTTGGATGGCAGGCTAGGAGCTGTGTTGTTAGGGGGCTGTGCAGGGCCATTGCTGGCTGGAGAGAAGCTTGACCCAGGAGGACCAGTTAGGAAGCCATGGCAGTTGGCCAGGCAGAAGCCAGAGGCGAGGGCTGCAGGGCTGATGCTGAGAAGCAGTGGAGAAAGAGGCCATGGGCATTTGGCTAAGGAAACAGCTCTGGCTCATCGTTCATCCCTCAGCCAGAACAGGATGGGAAGCAGGGGGCAAGAGTCTACCCCCAGCTAGCTGTGTCCCTGGCGGAGCCTGAGTGGGGCCAGGGCACCACTGCCTTCTGAATTCTTGCCCGGCTGGGCTGCAGTGAAAGTCCTGCTCCCTCCCTGGCCTGTGGGAAGATGTGGTGCTGGGAACCCCTGGACAGCAGGTGCGTGTGGCCAGGGTGGGCGGGGTGTCCTCCACTCCCCTCCAGGCCTCCTCTCCACCCTTCTCCACCCGCCCCTGGGCTTTGGAAGGCCATTCCTTGGACTGTGTAAGCCTGGTTGACTTGTCTTCGAGTTCCATTGGGTTGAGCCATGTGGGATAATTAAAAACTATATTAGGTCTCTGTCCTCAGTTCCTGGCACAGAGCTCCTAAAACCCTTGGCATTTCCTGCATGACAGGAGTGTCTTTTGTTACTCAACACAGCCCGTTTCAACCATTCCTGAGTTCATGCTAATGAGATGATTCAGGGTGGAGCTCCGAGATGGCTTTAGGATGGGGACTAGTCACCAGAAAAGATCAAACATGTAATTAGAGGGCGGCACCTTCAGCCCCATCCCCTGACCTTTGGGGAGGGGAGAGGGGTTAGAAATTAACAGCAACGTGGGGAGCTTCCAGGTTGGTGAACACACTGATGGGAAGGTGATGTACCTAGCCAGGGCCTGGGAGCTCTGGGCCACACCCCTCCCTCCACCAGCTCACTGCCCAGGGCATCTCTCCCATTCGCCTGTCCCTGTCTTCTCCCCTTCCTGAGGAGCTGGTAAACGTAAGTGAAGTATCTTCCTGAGTTCTGTCAGTCATTCTAGCAAATGATTAAACCTAAGCGGGAAACCCCTGAATTTGTAGCCAAGGGGGACAGAAGTGTGGGTAGCCTGGGAACCTGGAACACATCTCAAGTGGGGACCCTCTTATGAGACTGACCACTTCACCCATGGGGTCTGGGAATTGCTGTCAGAATTGAATTGAACTATGGCCGGGCGCAGTGGCTCACGCCTGTAATCCCAGCACTTTGGGAGGCTGAGGCGGGCAGATCAACTGAGGTCAAGAGTTTAAGACCAGCCTGGCCAACATGGTGAAATCCCGTCTCTACTAAAAATATAAAAATTAGCTGGGTGTGGTGGCACACATCGTAGTCCCAGCTACTGAGGAAACTGAGGCAGGAGAATTGTTTGAACCTGGGAGGCGGAGGTTGCAGTGAGCCGAGATCACACCACTGCACTCCAGCCTGGGTGACAAAGGAGGCTCCATTTAAAAAAAAAAAAAATTGAATTGAACTATTATACACCCAGTTGGTGTCAGAGAATTGGAGAATTACAGAACTGGTGCAGAAAAAAACCACACAAGCCATTGGGTAGGAACAGCAGGAGGTCAGTGGCAGGAGGAAAGTAGGGAAGTAATTCTCTCAGCTTCCTCCTTCGGGTTACTGAAGATTAACTGCATCCCCTACCAAAGACAGGACTTCTACCCAGTGGCTCTCCCACAGCTACAGCCCTATCAGAATTCCCAGACCATGCCTCCCACACTCTCCCACTCTCTCCCACACTCCCACACTCTCCCAAGCTCTCCCACTCTCTCCCACAGTCCCACACTCTCCCACAATCCCACACTCTTCCACACTCTCCCACACTCTCCCACTCTCCCACACTCTCACACTCCCCCACTCTCCCACTCTCTCACACTCTCCCACACTCTCCCACTCTCTCACACTCTCCCACACTCTCCCACACTCTCCCACTCTCCCAGACTCTCACACTCCCCCACTCTCCCACTCTCCCACACTCTCCCACACTCTCCCACTCTCTCCCACACTCCGACATTCTCCCACACTCTCACTCTCTCCCACAGTCCCACACTCTCCCACAATCCCACACTCTCCCACACTCTCCCACTCTCCCACTCTCCCACACTCTCCCATACTCTCCCACTCTCTCCCACACTCTCCCACTCTCTCACACTCTCTCACACTCTCTCACACTCTCCCACACTCTTCCACACTCTCCCACACTCTTCCACACTCTCCCACTCTCTCCCACACTCCGACATTCTCCCACACTCTCACTCTCTCCCACTCTCCCACACTCTCCCACAATCCCACACTCTCCCACACTCTCCCATACTCTCCCACTCTCTCCCACACTCTCCCACTCTCTCACACTCTCCCACACTCTTCCACACTCTCCCACACTCTTCCACACTCTCCCACTCTCTCCCACACTCTCCTACTCTCTCCCACACTCTCAATCTCTCCCACACTCTCCCACACTCTCCCACACTCCCACACTCTCCCACACTCTCCCACACTCCCACACTCTCCTACTCTCTCCCACACTCTCTCCCACTCTCTCCCACGCTCTCCCACTCTCTCCTACACTCTGCCACACTCCCACACTCTCCCACACTCTCCCACATTCTCCCACACTCTCAATCTCTCCCACACTCTCCCATAGTCTCCCACACTCTCCCACTCTCTCCCACACTCTCCCACACTCTCCCACTCTCTCCCACTCTCTCCCACACTCTCTCCCACTCTCTCCCACACTCTCCCACTCTCTCCCACGCTCTCCCACTCTCTCCCACGCTCTCCCACTCTCTCCCACACTCTCCCACTCTCTCCCACCCTCCCACTCTCTCCCACTCTCTCCCACTGTCTCCCACTGTCTCCCACTCTCTCCCACACTCTCCCATTCTCTCCCACCCTCCCACACTCTCCCACACTCTCCCACTCTCTCACACTCTCCCACTCTCCCACACTCTCCCACTCTCTCCCACCCTCCCACTCTCTCCCACTCTCTCCCACTGTCTCCCACTGTCTCCCACTCTCTCCCACACTCTCCCATTCTCTCCCACCCTCCCACACTCTCCCATTCTCTCCCACTCTCTCACACTCTCCCACTCTCCCACACTCTCCCACACTCTCCCACTCTCTCCCACACTCTCCCACTCTCTCACACTCTCCCACACTCTCCCACACTCTTCCACACTCTTCCACACTCTCCCACACTCTCCCACACTCTTCCACACTCTCCCACTCTCTCCCACACTCTCCCACAGTCTCCCACACTCTCCCACATTCTCCCACACTCTCAATCTCTCCCACACTCTCCCACACTCTCCCACACTCCCACACTCTCCCACACTCTCCCACACTCTCCCACACTCCCACACTCCCACACTCTCTCCCACTCTCTCCCACGCTCTCCCACTCTCTCCTACACTCTGCCACACTCCCACTCTCCCACACTCTCCCACATTCTCCCACACTCTCAATCTCTCCCACACTCTCCCATAGTCTCCCACACTCTCCCACTCTCTCCCACACTCTCCCACACTCTCCCACTCTCTCCCACACTCTCTCCCACTCTCTCCCACACTCTCCCACTCTCTCCCACGCTCTCCCACTCTCTCCCACGCTCTCCCACTCTCTCCCACACTCTCCCACTCTCTCCCACCCTCCCACTCTCTCCCACTCTCTCCCACTGTCTCCCACTGTCTCCCACTCTCTCCCACACTCTCCCATTCTCTCCCACCCTCCCACACTCTCCCACACTCTCCCACTCTCTCACACTCTCCCACTCTCCCACACTCTCCCACTCTCTCCCACCCTCCCACTCTCTCCCACTCTCTCCCACTGTCTCCCACTGTCTCCCACTCTCTCCCACACTCTCCCATTCTCTCCCACCCTCCCACACTCTCCCATTCTCTCCCACTCTCTCACACTCTCCCACTCTCCCACACTCTCCCACACTCTCCCACTCTCTCCCACACTCTCCCACTCTCTCACACTCTCCCACACTCTCCCACACTCTTCCACACTCTTCCACACTCTCCCACTCTCTCCCACACTCTTCCACACTCTCCCACTCTCTCCCACACTCTCCCACAGTCTCCCACACTCTCCCACATTCTCCCACACTCTCAATCTCTCCCACACTCTCCCACACTCTCCCACACTCCCACACTCTCCCACACTCTCCCACACTCTCCCACACTCCCACACTCCCACACTCTCTCCCACTCTCTCCCACGCTCTCCCACTCTCTCCTACACTCTGCCACACTCCCACTCTCCCACACTCTCCCACATTCTCCCACACTCTCAATCTCTCCCACACTCTCCCATAGTCTCCCACACTCTCCCACTCTCTCCCACACTCTCCCACACTCTCCCACTCTCTCCCACACTCTCCCACACTCTCCCACTCTCTCCCACACTCTCTCCCACTCTCTCCCACGCTCTCCCACTCTCTCCCACACTCTCCCACACTCTCCCACTCTCTCCCATGCTCTCCCACTCTCTCCCACGCTCTCCCACTCTCTCCCACACTCTCCCACCCTCCCACTCTCTCCCACTCTCTCCCACTGTCTCCCACTGTCTCCCACTCTCTCCCACACTCTCCCATTCTCTCCCACCCTCCCACACTCTCCCACCCTCCCACACTCTCCCACACTCTCCTACACTCTCCCACACTCTCCCAGTCTCCCACACTCTCCCACACTCTCCCACTCTCTCTCACACTCTCCCACTCTCCCACACTCTCCCACACTCTTCCACTCTCTCCCACACTCTCCCACACTCTCCCACACTCTGCCACAGCTACAGCCCTATCAGAATTCCCATACCACCCCTCCCACACTTTGCCCCTCCTAACCCTGAGGAGCTTCACCATTCCATGATGATTTTTTTTCTTTTTTTTTTTTTCTTTTTTTGAGAGGGAGTCTCGCTCTGTCATCAGGCTGGAGTGGAGTACAGTGGTGCCATCTCAGCTCACTGCAACTTCCGCCCCCCAGGTTCAAGTGATTTCTCCTGCCTCAGCCTCCCGAGTAGCTGGGATTACAGGCACGCACCACCACGCCCGGTTAATTTTTTTATTTTTAGTAGAGACGTGGGTTCACCATGTTGGCCAGGCTGGTCTCGAACTCCTGACCTCAGGTAATCTGCCTGCCTCAGCCTCCCAAAGTGATGGGATTACAAGCATGAGCCACCGCGCCCGGCCCTGAATAAATATTTCTTAGCTACACAAACATTACTATTTTTCAGATTAATCTAAATGCTGTTGTAATACAAATTTATTTGAGTGTTAGAGCTTCATGTAGTTTTTTGTAAGTATGTATGTTCTTTATAAATTGATGCTGAAAATAGAACTATACTCACAAGGGAGAGGTCCTGAAACTGGAAATCATGGGAACCCTAGCACTGGGGGCCTGATTCCTGCTTCTTGTCCAGAGGAGAGACTTCAGTGGGAAACTGTGAGTTCTCTGCCTGAGCAGACTCCTCCTCTAGTCTAGGCATATTTCTTTTTTTCTTTTTTGGGGGACAGAGTCTCGCTCTGTCACCCAGGCTGGAGTGCAGTGGCGCGATCTTGGCTCAAGATCCGCCTCCCAGGCTCAAGCTATTCTCATGCCTCAGCCTTCCCAGCAGCTGGGGCTACAGGTGCACACCACCATGCCAATTAACTGAAGACTAACTTCATCCCCCTATCCCCTACAAGTTAATCAGCAGTTAATTGTTGTATTTTTTTTGTAGAGTTGTAGAGATGGGATTTCACCATTTTGTAGAGACGGGGTTTCGTTGGCCAGGCTGGTCTCAGACTCCTGGACTGAAGTGATCCGCCCGCCTCGGCCTCCCCAAGCGTTGGGATTACAGGCGTGAGCCACCGCGCCCAGCCATTTATGCGTATTTCTATCTCTACACCTCCCTTTGGTTCATCCAGCTCTGTGTGTCCACACTCCTGGCTTGGGTGCAGCCCTTGTGCCGATGGATTGGCAACCCTGGCGCAAGGATACCCATGCTGATTCCCACTGGGGGCTGGAATCATTTTTTTACCCCCTTTCTTCATTCTGGGCTAGAACAGCAAGACTGGAAGAACTCTAGAAGTTAGTTGTTAACCAATCCTTTTTTTCGGAAGGCTGAGAAATTGTAGCTGGGGAGGGGAATGGGCTGTTCAAGGTGACCCTCCCTCTGTGGAATGGGGTCTCCTGACCTAACTTCAGTCCTCTTTCCATTCCACCAGAAAAGACACTTACCAAGCTCTCATTAAATTAAGTTTTAACATGACTCAGGGTCTCTGGTCAATTTATTGTAGGCGTTTGTGCTCATTTCTATCTGAAGAAATAAATACATACCTATTTAATTTTACTTTTCTCATTTAAGTGTGCCACTATTTTGAGAGCAACCAGGGAACAAAATTCTGACCCCATTAATGGGTCTCATTTTATTGGTCTTTATCTTTATAGAGCTTCTTTTTTTTTTCTAACTTCCTTATACACTTTGCCTTATAATTCCACCGTTTAATTTTTACCTCTGGGGGAGGGCCAGGGCCTGGAAGATCTGTTTCCAATCATTACAATTATTAAGATGATGAACAGCAGCCCCTTGATTCCCCAGTGGGCATATCAGGGCTTCAGGGTGGGGTGAGGTAGGCAGGAAAAGCAGAGGAAGGAAGCAGAAGCGAAGAACCAAGGAGAAGAGGGGGGGGAAGGCATCTCTGAGCAGCCCCAGCACTCCGTGCAGCCCCTTTCAAAGCAGACAGCAGGTGCTGAAGGGCTGTGCGGGGCCTCATCTCCTGCCCCGAGGGAGCCTGAGGCTGTTGCGAGGGGCAGGAGGGCTCCTGGAGCTAGAGGAGCTGCACCAGACCATACGTTCACCTTCTGGAACCCCGAACACCGCTGGGGAACGCGTGTGAGAACCCCAGGGCTGGTTTGAAAGGACGGCGAGGACCCAACTTGGGGCCTGCTGAAAAGCATCTCCTTCACTTCCTCCCTCCCTCTCCCACTTTCTAGAATTTCTCATTCGTCCACTTTTTCATACGTCGATTTCCCAGTCCTTCTCTCATCAATCACTTCTTCCATTTATTTTAACTCCATCTAAAGCCTTTATTTATCCCCCTTTTTCTCTCGACACTCATCTCTATTTGTGTGTCCATGGTGCTGAAAACTGAACGGACAACAAATTGCTTCGATTCGGACCAGATCCTTCTGCTGAGCTCCTTGGCCTCTGAGGCCGCCTATAACAGCGCCTGCATCGACTCTGTTTGTTTTCTCTCACTTACGGTCCCAGTGGCGCTTAATTTTTCATCATGCCTTTCTGTCGTCTCCTCAGTTTCCCTGTAAGCATCTTCAGGAACAAGCCCATGGCCCCCAGAGCCCCTTCTCCTCACCGAGTCCTATCCTCAGGCCTCCTGCCAGGCCCTGCAGCTGCTCAGGAAATGGGTGTGGGGAGATTAATGCCTCCTCACACCCCATGAAGGCTTCTGACCTTCACTGCGCAGTGGAATGCTTTCAGCTGGGGTGGTGGCGCAGCCAGGGGTGGCTTGAGTTGGCCTTACACCCAATCACTTCCATCATCCATCCCAAATAAAAATACACTAAGAAAAAAGAACACTCACTAGCAAACATCAGCTCAAGACAATCACCAGACTCTTACACCCCCCACTGCCAGCTTTCTACCTGAGTCTTTCTTTCCTCTGTAGAGACTGGCCCCTGGTCTAGGAAGATCTTTCCCTCCATTCTCTGACTATTTACACTATTTATGTATTTGCCTCTGCTGAAAAAAAAATCATCTTTCTTTTCTAAGTAATGATTGCCAGCGCTAAGCTGGGAGCTAGTGACAGGGAAGATGACTTCATTGACTTTGTCCTTGAGGAGAACGTGGCAAAGGAGAATGACAAGTATACACGTACAATTAAATAGACATTCATCTTAAAATGTATTTAATTTAATTTTTTTATTTTTTTTTAAAGAGATGAGGTCTATGTTGCCCAAGTTGGTCTCAAACTCCTGAGCTCAAGTGATCCTCCCGCCTCAGCCTCCCAAAGTGCTAGGATTACAGGCATGAACCACCAAGCCTGGCCTTAAAATGTATTTTAGCAAGTACATACTGTGTGTCAGGCATCATTACAGGTGTTGGACCACAGCAGAGAACAACAGAAAAGTTCAAAGAACCCTGACAGGTTTATAGTATTTACCCATTGATAGGGCTTATAGTATTTACCCATTGTTGCAGGTTAGGCTTTCCAAGGAAATGGGCTCTGAGATTGGGGTTTAGTGCACAGGATGTTTCTCTTTTTAAAATTTCTTTTAAAATTATTATTAATTTTTTTTGGTAGAGACAAGGCCTCACTATGTTGCCCAGGTTGGTCTTGAACTTCTGGGCTTAAGCTATCCTCCTGCCTTGGCCTTCCAAAGTGCTGGGATTATAAGCATGAGCCACCACACCTGGCCTGCAGAATGTTTCTTAGGCAGTGCTCTTGGGAATATCTTTGGAGAGGAGGGGAAAGCCAGATTGGGCAGAGGGGAAAGTCCAGCTGTAAAGCAAACCCAACAACAGAACTGGCCAGTCCTACAAGGGCCTGGAACTAAAATACTCCATATCAGACTTGTCCTGTTTGGGGTCAAAATGACTAGACATTTATACTCCCACCTTGATAAGTCATTGGATGAGGGCCATTCCAGGAAGGATGATGCAGCCTTGGGCAAGGTAGCTCTTTGCAGCTAAGATGATTCCTGAAGGGGCTGACAGTTGAAGGCTGTCAACAATGAGCCCTGCCTACAGCTGGGGCAATAAGTGCTTCGTTAAAGGGAGAATTGGGAGATGCACCACTGTGTCCATAGCATCCATAGCACGGAGGAAGGAGGGGATATTCAGAGGATGCTCTTGTACACCAATATCTGTGTCTCCTTTTCTTGTTGGGATACTAGTAGACTGACTTTCCAAGAGCTCTTGCATCTAGTGGGGCTATGTGAATAGTTCTTGTCAATGGACACACCCTTGCAGGCTTGTCCTAAGAACTTCCACAAGCTTCTTCGTGATCTCTTTTTCCTCACCTGCCAACCAGTTATCTGAATCCAGCAAAAAGGTTCAGTGCCCTACCAGGTACCCAAGCCACACAATGGAACTTGTGTGTCAAGAGAAAAATATCTAAAAATCTTAAAAGATAATTCACATGTTAAATCCCCGAATTAATGGAACAATGGATCCCTGAGTGACAACATGGAGCAGAGCTCTCACTTCTGTCACTTCCACCCGAGTCAATCAACATTGCACTATGACATGAGGAGGATAAAATGTTTATTTTGTATTAATTGTTACGTTCCACTGAGATTTGGCAGCTGTTCGTTTCAGCAATTAGTATTTTTTGACTAATATAATAATTCATTTCTTGAAGTGGGGTACTTCCATGACAAAAACTAAAATACAAAGGCTGAGCAAAAAGGAAAGAGATGTAGCGGGTTAGGTAACTGGAGATCCATGTTATACTCAGACAAAACATTTGGTAAAAACTATTGCCTATTATAACCTGGAAGTAAAAAACACATGCTCTAGGAGAGGCGGAAGAAAACAAGTAAACAAGAATATTATGCTATGTTTTGCTTGTTGTTGCTGCATTCAGCAAGATATTACAAGAAAAACAATGAGCTCAGAAAAGAACTGCTCAATTCACAAGAAGAAATGAAACAGAATGGAGAGAATCAGAAATTCGGGACACGCAGCAATGGGGAAAAAAAATGACCTCTTCTAGAAAACTCTTTCCTCTTTGGGCTTTATTTTTCTACCTCCCCAGATAAAATTAATCTCGTATTAGTGGAGATCTGCTAACTGTTGTAACAATCCCCTGTGTTTAGTACAATGAAAGTTTCTCTCTCAGACACTGTTCAGTGTCTGAATTTTAAAAGGTTTTGAACAAAGAAGACCCAATGAATCTTTCTTCTCACTAAACACAGTGAATCACCTCTGAGGCAAACATCAACTCATGGATTGTACCTTTCTACCCAAGCCTGATAGCCTCAACATAGCCATCATTATGTTAAGAAAGAATGGCATGAGGAAGCAAACAGAAAGAAGGCAGCATTGAGAATTATGACTCGGAAAAAAAATGGGGGTATAATTAATAGCATGTTATTCAATCTGACTGGTATCCTTATAAGAAGAGGAAATTTAGCACACAGAGTGGCTCAATGAACTTGCACACAGAGGCAGCCATCTACAGGCCAAGGAGGGGGATCTCAGAAGAAACCAAAACAGGTTGGACACAGTGGCTCACACCTGTAATCCCAGCACCTTGGGAGGCTGAGTTGGGCAGATCACCTGAGGTCAGGAGTTCGAGACCAGCCTGGCCAACATGGAGAAACCCCACCTCTACTAAAAATACAAAAATTAGCTGGGTGTGGTGGCAGATGCCTGTATTTCCAGCTACTCGGGAGGCAGAGACAGGAGAATCACTTGAACCTGGGAGGCGGAGGTTGCAGTGAGCTGAGATTGCGCCATTGCACTCCAGCCTGGGCAACCAGAGCGAAACTCTGTCTCAAAAACAAAAACAATAACAAAAAAGAAACCAAACCTGCTGAGACCTTGATCTTGGACTTCCAGCCTCCAGAGCTGTGAGAATTGATGGGACACAAATAGATTAGAAGCCTCCTAAGTTGTTGAGAGAACTGTGTTGCCAATGAAGCCAGGAGACTGGGTTTAAAGGGTTTTGAACATCCCAACAACCCAAAGTTCCTAAATTTGGAGCTAGATACAGGGACTAGATGGGACTTTGCTTATCCTCCCCAGGGAGGAAAGCCAATGACAGGCTGTGGCAGAGACTGCTAAGGAAGGCTCCTACCCTGGGTTCACCCTGCTACCATGTGCATCCGTTTTCTAGGGCTGCCACAACAAAACACCACAGACTGCGTCCCTTAAACAACAGGCATTTATTTCCTCACAGCTCTGGAGGCTGGAAGTCCAAGATCAAGGTGTCAGCAGGTTTGGTTTCTTCTGAGACCCCCCTCCTTGGCTTGTAGATGACTACCTTCTGTGTGCAAGTCCATTGAGCCACTCTGTGTGCCAAATTTCCTCTTATTATAAGGACACCAGTAAGATTGGATAAGGGCCCACCCTAACAGCCTCATTCTAACTTAACTGCCTCTTCAAATGGCTCTGCTCTCTGTACAGCCACATTCTGAGGTGCTGAGGGTTAGGATTTTTAACATGTGAATTGAAGGGGACAAAATTCAGCCTTCACATCTAGGGAGGCCACATACTCCACTTCCAGCCTGGACGCTTTCAAACCACCCGTGACACCTGTCACGGTTGCTGCTTCCCTGCCTGTCACGCTGCTGCAGAAAATCCAGGAGGAGGCTCCGAGGCTCTGGAAGACAGGGAGGCCATGCCAGGGAAGGAGTCTGTGTCCTGAGTGGGTGTGCACGGCAGCGCCCTCCCGCAACCTGCCCTGGACAGGGCCTGAGGCAGCAGCGTGCACTGAATGAAGCCCCTGAGACTTCAGGGTTGAATGTCACGGCAGTTGGCAAGTCCCCACTGACACAGACAGGTTTATTTTGGGTGTCTTCACCAGGACTCAGCCAGGCCTGCCGTGTGTCAGGGCAGGGAACCACGCACGTCGGCACCTGGCTTGCATTTTAATAAAAGTTATGATTGGAGTTGTATGGGCTTAAGAAAAAACATTCAAACACTGAGTGAGAAAATCTGGCATGCACCTTCCCTAATGACATTCTCCAAGTAACAATTTTAAAAAAAGGTAGAGGCCGTGCACGGCGTCTCACACCTGTAATCCCAGCACTTTGGGAGGCCAAGGCGGGCAGATCACGAAGTCAAGAGATCGAAACCATCCTGGCCAACACAGTGAAACCCTGTCTTTACTAAAAATACAAAAATTAGCCAGGCGTGGTGGCGGGTGCCTGTAGTCCCAGCTACTCGGGAGGCTGAGGCAGGAGAATCACTTAAACCCGGGAGGCAGAGGTTGCAGTGAGCCGAGATCATGCCACTGCACTCCAGCCTGGGCAACAAGAGCGAAACTCCATCTAAAAAAAAAAAAAAAAAAGAAAAGGAAAGAAAAGAAAAAAGAAAGGAAAAGAAAAAGAAACGAAAGAACAGCAGCCTTCCTTCCTGCTAGCTGTGGAGGAATGGCTCTGAGTCTCTACGTTGTTCCCAGTTCCAGAGAGGCACCCTCGTGTGTCAAGAGAAAAATATCTAAAAATCTTAAAAGATCATTTTTGAGATTGTGAAATGCGTGTGTGATGGTGAGTTCCTCGCGTGTGCAGAAGTCTGCTGCCACTTGATTCACTTGGCTTCCAAGGCTGGTTCTGTGGAGAGCCGTCCCACCTAGGTGCTCAGCCTGGAGTTGAGATCCACCCCAGGGTTCTGGATACAGGGGTCAAGAGTCCACCTCCCTCAAACAATTCTAGTCAAGTGTGCTTTCCAGAAACAGAAATCTTTACTATTTTAGCACAAATAGAAAAATAAACACGCATTGCACACGTTTGCCTCCCCACCCCCTGCAGAAATAAACACCCCGCTAGAGGACATAGTCCGGAGCGAGGCTGCGGGAGACGTCCAGGCTTTGACGCTGGCCTGGTGCCTCATAGAGGCAGCGTCGCACGGCGATTAGTCACCTGGGCTTTGGCATTAGGCCGTCAGGTCCAGAAACTCTGCTGACCACTGGGCAGCTGCCTGTGGCTTGGGGAAGTTATTTCAGTTCTCTGAGTATCAGATTCTCCATCTATAGATAGATGTGGTGATAATAATAACATCACTTCCCGCAAAGGGTTGTATGTGATGAAACAAAATCATGCATAGAAAACACCTAGCAGGCTGGGCGCGGTGGCTCACGCCTGAATCCCAGCACTGTGGGAGGCCGAGGCGGGTGGACCACAAGGTCAGGAGATCGAGACCATCCTGGCCAACATTACTAAAAATGCAAAAATTAGCTGGGCGTGGTGGCACGCGCCCGTAATCCCAGCTACCCAGGAGGCTGAGGCAGGAGAATTGCTTGAACCCAGGAGGCAGAGGTTGCAGTGAGACAAGATCACACCACTGCACTCCGGCCTGGGTGACAGAGCAAGACTCTGTCAAAAACAAAAAAGAAAGAGAGAAAGAGAGAAGGAAGGGAGGGAGGGAGGGAGGGAGGAAGGAAGGAAGGAAGGAAGGAAGGAAGGAAGGAAAGAGAGAAAGAGAGAAGGAAAGAAGGAAGGAAGGAAGGAAGGAAAGAAAGAAAGAAAGAAAGAAAGAAAGAAAGAAAGAAAGAAAGAAAGAAAGAAAAGAGAAAACAGCACAGCCCGTAGTGAACACTCAATCAAGATGAGCCATTATTACCTCCTCCTGCTAAATTCGACTTTCCTTCCTCACTTCAAGAACTTCCAACTCTCCCTATTGCTTCAGTTGCTGGTGAGCTGTTTGCGGGACCCCTGTGTCCCCTGGGTGTCCTCTGGGTTCTCCTGCCTGTGTTCCTCTCACTGCTGCCCAGACACCAACCCCAACTGTCCTGCTGAGAGCAGGGTGGAGTGCTGCTGTGTGCGTTCCACCTGGACACCAACCAGTTTCCATTCTGTGAAATGTCCTCTTCTTCCTTGGCTTTCATTTCCACCCACTGAAAACATTTGTGAGTTATTTTCTTTGTTTAACAAACATTGAGTATGCGTGTAATACAGTTTCGCATTTCTAGCCTAATTATTATTCTAAACCATCACTTAACTTTCATATGTAATGTTTACTGATTTTATAGCAACTGTATATATAATTAATCAGTGTACTTTGGATTACTAGTTTTTGATACGCGCTGTATTTGTTAGTCCTTGGAAATCTTGATGAACAAGCTATTATGCTTACATAATACGATAATGACATGGAAATAGGTTCGCTGCAAACATAGGGAAAAGCTGTCCAAGAAGCCCTTGGCTCTTCTGTCTTGGCTCTGGGGGCTCTTGGCCTGGATCCTGTCACCTGTAGACACTGGAATAAGCGTGTTATCCAGCAGACCTCAGTGAGCTTTGGGGGAAGACCCAGAAAGGCCCTAGCTGCATGAGACCGCCCAGCCTTTCCCTTTCTCTGGCACTTGCTCGGCCTCTCCTGGCAAAACATCCCAGCCTGGATTCAGCCACCATCCAGATGCTGAGCCCCACCCCAGACACTCTAAAGACAAGGGCTCTATGCAAGTTGGCCTGTGGTATTTGCTGAAGGGAAGCAGATCCTGTCTGCTTTGTTATCAGCAACCCCAGATGACCCCAGCTCTCATGTGTGTTTGAGAAACGCTTCCTGCTCGTACAGAAGCCACACAGGGGTTGGTGGGAGTGTGCAGCCTCCAGGTGAGTGTGTGTGTAAGTGGAGTGTCAGGTGGAGTCTCTTCAGCCTCTCTCTCTCTTTCTTTCTCTCTCTCTCCTCTCTCTCAAAGATTGTTTGACTTGGATTCTCACGACACTATCACAGGCAATGTCCCAAATGATTCTCAGCACAGCCCAGAGAGCTGCACAAGGGAAGAAGCTTGTGAATCTCACACCAGATGTGCCAGAGGCCAGAGGCTGCGCTCTGCCTCTCATCCCATGGGAAGGGACAGGCACCCAGGAGCACTGTCCCGCCTCCTCCTCCTCCAGCCCACGCTTCGAAGAGCTATGACCTTGTCCTTAAGGGCTTTACAGGACCTCGTGGCTCCCTAAAGCCTGAGGCCCAAGTCCCTCACTTTTATGTGCTTTGATGGTCTTGCCACCTTCTTTGTTTGTTCATTTGTTCATTCATTCATTGAAAGAATATTTCCTGAGTTTTCTGGAAGAAGATGGGACACATTGGAAGAATAGATGTCTGGGAATGCTCAGACCAGATCAGTGCGGATAGTGATTGGGGAGTTGGAGGGTTGCAAAGAAGTCTGAGGCAAGGAGCCCAGTTAGAAGGGTGTATTAGTCAGGGTTCTTTCAAGGGACAGAACTAATAGGATAGATAGAGATATAAAGGAGAGTTTATTAAGTATTAACTCACAGGATCACAGGGTCCTACCATAGGCCATCTGCAAGCTGAGGAGCAAAGAGAGCCAGTCCGCGTCCCAAAGCTGAAGAACTTGGAGTCATATTAACCATCACAGAGGGTGTTGTCAGTCTAGAGGAGAAAGGGTAACGTCCTAAAATAAGGTGGTAGCAGAGTGGTCAGCGTGGCTGGGGAAGCACCATGGGTCAAAGTAGCCAAAGCCCACGGTTTTCAGCCCCGGTTCTAGAGTCAAATACAAAGCCCCAACTCTCCTGATTATATCCGGCCCCTGCCCCAGGAATGGTTCTGGGGCTCTGCTCAGGGCTGGTGCATACTCCCTCTCTCTGAGGCCTCGCCCCGTTAGTTATCAGCTCTGACTTCCACCAGCCACTCCCAGGCCTTTTTCTACACACCTCGTTATTTTAACAACGACATTCTTGGGGCCCCTGGTGGCAGTTTGTTGCTAATAAAAAAGGTCTGGGTTGCAGATGCTTCTCCCAACTGTGCCCATCTCCCTCTCAGATTCTGCGTTAAACCTACTTCAGGACTGGGCAAGGGGGCTCATGCCTGTAATTCCAGCACTTTGGGAGGCCGAGGAGGGTGGATCACGAGGTCAGGAGATCGAGACCATCCTGGCTAACATGGTGAAACCCCATCTCTAATAAAAATACAAAAAAACTAGCCGGGCGTGGTGGCACACGCCTGTAATCCCAGCTACTCGGGAGGCTGAGGCAGGAGAATTGCTTGAACCCAGGAGGCGGAGGTTCCAGTGAGCTGAGGTCGTGCCATTGCACTCCAGCCTGGGCAATAGAGTGAGACTCCGTCTCCAAAAAAAAAGAACCTTGACTCCATCTTTCCATACAAGCCTCCACTTTATTGGGAAATGCCAATTACTGAATCAATAAAAGAGATGTGTGCTAATTCGCAGGGCATTGTAAGGCAGAACAGGGACTGGTGCTGAATGTTCCAACTGAAATTAATAAGGAAAAAAACTAGGTAGAAAATTTAAAAGCCAGGTGCAGTAGCATGTGCCTGTAGTCCCAGATACTCTGGAGGCTAAGGTAGGAGGATCACTTGAGCCCAGGGGTTCGAGGTCAGCCTAGGCAACATAGTGAGACCCCCATCTCTTAGAAAAAAATTGTATTGAAATTAAAAATGTCGGGATGGGCAATGAATAAACTTTGCTGTTTTCAGTTTTTGAGATAAAGGAAATTGAATATGGGAATATCTCAAAACAAGGGGAGTTTCAAAGGTGTGTGGTGCCGGAAGAACCATTGTTTGCTGCAGTGAAATAGGTTGAACACGGAGTTTGTGCCCCCAAGTTTGAGACGCTTGCCCAGAGCCTGCACCATTGCCTTGCTCCAGCTGACAAGGGCTTTGGAACGGGCAAAAGTGAGTCCTGGGCCGCGCTGGCTTCTAGGCTCTTCCGGCCTAGGCAGGGGGTACTGAAGCAGGGAGTAAGGGGAGAGGAAAAGAGCTGTTTGGTGGGAAGAGGAAGCCTTAAACAAAGTCACGCCCCCAGACACGGGGAGGGAATTAGAGGGTCTCACTTTCAAGAGTCCTCCCCATTTTCATGAAGTCTGTTTTAACATAAAATCAGAGAATCTTAAGCTAAAAAGAGGCAGTCGAGGACGCCTGGTCCAATCACTACCTAAGAACGTTTGAATCTATGTTCGAATCTCTTCTGCCACGTCCTTGACAAAAGGCTCTGTCTTCTGCTCAAGCACCTCTCGGAACAGATCGCTCGCCACCTCCCAAAGGAGCATAGACGTCGTCGGCAACCCTGGGGAAAGTAAGGTACTTCATCACGCCTTGTGTTCTGCATTTTGTACCTCCGCCTGCCCGTCCCAGCTCACATGAACAGGCCTTTGGAGCACAGAGCAGCTTGCTCTTTCCAGGATGTCCTTCCAGGCCTCTTCTGCCACTTCTCCCTCACTCCAACCCCCAAGGATCCTCAGGTTTCCTCAGATGTCCCAGTCTTCTGCCTGTCATCACCTGGAAACAACCCGGCATGTCATTGTCCCTACTACCGGGTGATGCTGAGAGCCTCACCCGACCCTCCTGATAGGCCAGGTGTGGATGGAAGACAGCAAGCTGCTCCCTTTACCACAGCCACCATTCCTCTCCTGGGCCCCAGGTGCTCCAGCTGGCTCCTCTCACAGCCGATTAAGCCTGCATCTGGTTGACCAAGACCACAAGCCTTCCTCGGGTGTGCTGACCTTAACTCCAGGCCTTCTGTCTGGCAGGTTTTGCAGATCCCCAGAGGGGCTTCAGTCATCTTCTAGCCAGAGAGTGGAGAGAAGGGGCCAGTCAGCAGCTCGGTCTGTCCAAGGCAAGAGTCAATGTTGAAGAAGGAACAGAAAGTAGTGGAGGCCCGCCAGCCCCAACCTGGGGAAACAGAGGGAGAGCGGTGGGGTGCTGGGAAACGCTGCTCACTGGGAGTCAGGACACCTGGGCCCCATCTCAGCAAGCCTCCCCACCTCCTCTTTGGAACCACTTTTGACTCCCTCCCAAGGAGAAGGAATCTAGCTGTTCCTGTGCATGGTTGAACTGCCGTCACTACCACGGCCGGACAGGGATGAAGATGGGCCTACGGCTGCGTGTGGCCCGTGGTGGGATTTTTTTCATTTCTCTGGCCCCATGGCTTATCACAGTGCCTGGGCCATAGCTGTGCTCAGAATCTGTCTTTTCGCAAAACAGTGAGTTAAAGGAATACTGGGACTCGCCAGGGCTCCCATGGCCGACAGATAGCAGAGCCAGAATCCAGGTCTTCGCCAGTCTCCCTCTTCTCATGGCCTCAAGCCAACTCAAGTCCAAATGGGTCAGTGGCAGGTTAGCTCATCCCTGTGTCCGCCCTGGGCTGCGTACACAGAACCCGCTCAGTGAGTCCACCCTCACTTCTCATTACTGTGAGCCTGAATGTGTCGTTTTAGCACGTGCATGGGGACACCACCAGGGTGTAAGGAGAATAGGGTGGGCCAAGTGTGGAAACCCAGCAGTTCATTCTGGGAGGGCACTTGACCTGTGTTTAGCATTTGCTTTTCTTTGCCCTCTTTTACAGTAGGGCGGATCCTTCATAAAATAGAGACATCCTGGCAGGTGTGGTGGCTCACCCCTGTAATCCCAGCACTCTGGGAGGCCAACATGGGCAAATCACGAGGTCAGGAGTTCAAGACCAGCCTGGCCAACCCTGTCTCTACTAAAAATACAAAACTGTCTCTACTAAAAATACAAAAAATTAGCTGAGTGTAGTGGCAGGCTCCTGTAATCCCAGCTACTTGGGAGGCTGAGGCAGGGGAATTTCTTGAACCCAGGAGGCGGAGGTTGCAGTGAGCCAAGATCGCGCCACTGCACTCCAGCCTGGGCAACAGAGTGAGACTCCGTTTCAAAACAAACAAACAAACAAACAAAAAAATAGAGGCATCCCAAAAAGCAGATGCCAAGCTAACTGCCCTGAAGTTAAATCACTCTCCTGTTTACTCAGAGGAACGCTGTAAACCCTGTCTTTGCAGTTGATGGAAGGCATAAGCTTTATCCCATAAGGGTTCACAGCTGTTGCAGCTCAACCCTCAGCACCTCGCCCCACTTTTGAGGGGCCAGTGGCTTGAATGACAATAGGAAAGTTAATTCGTTAAATATGTATGCCCTTTAGTAATTATTATTTTTCTGAATGCCTTTACTGAGGCATTTTGAAAACCACATCTAGACGGTGAGAGAGGGGCGGTGCAGGGGAGCAGGGTCACCTTAAATGATGACAGAAGAAGATTTTAAAGATCTCTCCAGGTCCCTCCACACAGTCCCACACGAAGCCCCAGGACGCTGGCTGCCACTCGCTGGGTGCCGGGCTCCATGGTCAGGGCTCTGCTTCCTGTCAGACCTTCTCAGTGACTCCATGAACTGTTCTGTTGCTAGACACACCTTACAGATGAGGAAACTGAGGCTCAGGGCTGTTCAGTATCATTGCCAGCATCACATGGTCATTAAGCATAGAGCCAATATTTAAACTCGCTGTTTGACTCCAGAGCCTGTGCCATTCACCACTGCTCTGGAGTTGGGACCAGAGCACGGGACGTTTTTTTGCACGCCTGCAGTCGTTTAGAAGCTATGAATGGTGTGTGTGTGTGTATTTTAGAAAATGTATGTTTTTTAGAAAATGTAAAAACTAAGTTTATTTAATCTGTATTTTGAAAAGTATCAAAAATGAGAAACTTTTTTTTTTTTTTAAGAAACAAAAAAGACTGGGCACAGTGGCTCACACCTGTAATCCCAGCACTTTGGGAGGTCGAGGCAGATGGATCACCTGAGGTCAGGAGTTCGAGACCAGCCAGGCCAATATGGTGAAGCCCTGTCTCTACTAAAACTACAAAATTAGCCAGGTGTGGTGGCAGGTGCCTGTAGTTCCAGCTACTAGGAGGCTAAGGCAGGAGAATCGCTTGAACCCGGGAGGCGGAGGTTGCAGTGAGCTGAGATCGTGCCATTGCACTCCAGCTTGGGCGACAGAGCACAGCTCCATCTCAAAAAATAAATAAATAAATAACAAAAAATTCTAACTTATCCTATGCTTTAGTCTACCCTTAAACTCTGTTAATATTTTAGCTTCAAGAGGCATATAACACAGGCGAAACTCAGCAAACTAATGAAAAGCCTAGAAAATGATTAATAACTCAACTGACTAGTCAAGGGACGCAGGCTCCCAGGAGTTCCTCAGAAACCCAGGCAGGCTGTTTTCTAGCTCTCATGAGCGAGCCTCTCCCACCTGCCAGGTCTCGCGCTGAGTGCTTTAGCAAGTTATTGTATTGAACCTTTACAGTAACTCATTTCTGATGAGAAACTGGAATCCAGAGAGGGCGGTTGACTTGCCAAAGCTAAGAAATGAAAGAATTGAGATTTGCACCTGGCCTGTTGGATTCAAGAGCCTGAGTGCTTTCCGCCAGACACAATTCACTGCCAGCGTCCACAGTCCCCAGATAATTCAGCTGAGGGCAAAAGCCAGTGAGTATCATGACCCCTGGGAGAGAACGAGACTAGAGGACAGCTTTAGAAAATGATCCTCTTGCCTCATGAAGAGAAATGCCCACGAGTGACTCAGGACCAGCCTTCAGGTCAGTCCTGAGCCTCTGAGCAGCAGTGAGCAAGGCCAAATGGGCAGAGGAGATGAGAGAATGACCAGCAAAGCCAAGGGCAAGAAGGAAGGGAGAGCTATTGGGTCAGACAGAAGTGGTTCGAATCCCAGTGCCTCCAGGTGCTAGCTGGAACAGCCTCAGTCAAATTATTTAACACTAAGCCTCAGTTTCCTCATCTATATATACACATTTTTTTTTTTTTTTTTGAGACGGAGTCTCTCTCTTGTCATCCAGGCTGGAGTGCAATGGCACAATCTCAGCTCACTGCAACCTCTGCCTCCCGGGTTCAAGCAATTCTCCTGCCTCAGCCTCCAGAGTAGCTGGGATTACAGGCACCCACCACCACACCCGGCTACTCTTTGTATTTTTAGTAGAGATGATGGGGTTTCACCACGGTGGGCAGGCAGGTCTTGAACTCCTGACCCAGGACATCCACCCGCCTCGGCCTTCCGAAGTGCTGGGATTACAGGCGTGAGCCACCATGCCCAGCCTCCTCATCTATAATTTTATAGAAGAATTTACCTGAGAGGACTCTGCAAGGATTAAAAGAGATGAGAAGCAGAAAGCCCTTAGCAATGTGGTTTGTATACATTATACCAGTTCTTATTAATTTTTAGAAAAATGACGAGAGGAAAGAAAAGAGAAAGAACATAGAAGTGTCAGCATGGGGAGCACTGCCTCTGTGCCTGCCATCCGAAAGCCTCCGGACTTCCCTAGCCCCCGGCTCTGCAGGGCTTTGAAAAGATGTTCGCGCATTTGTTAATTCTTAACCCTAACTTAGTGAAGCAATGCCAGCTGTTGGCTTAGTTCGTGTGGGGATTGGGGAGGGCATCCAGTGACGAGACAAGATCTTCACCCTCCTGGACCTTCCCCCAATCTGGTGAGGGTCATAAGATGTGTACACACGCCACCGCCACCACCTGGGCATGGCTATCCCATCGGGCTTGACCTGGAGAAGGAGCAGGCTGGGGATGTTAGAAGCCATGTGGGCAGCGCTTCATGCCGCCCTTGTGAGAAGGAGCCATGAGGTGGTAAAAGCCCTCGAGTGTTAGTCCCCAAATTCCATTTAGCTCAGTCATGCGCGGTGAACATGTGAATGTCGAGTGTGTCTGACCTTCTGTAAATGTAGAGCATTTCAAGGAAAATCGCAAAGAAAAGGCCACCAGGAAGCCCCTCAGCTTCTTCACTTCTTGACGTCTACCTTCCACTCTTCCCTGAAGCTGTCAGTGTCACCCAATGTCTGCTGAACCACCTCTGGCTCCTAGAGAGGGGCGGCAGGTGAGGGGGTGCTTTCCATGCCCAGGGCCGGAAGAAGACAGTCATGCTCCCTGGATCTCCTTCAGCCTCTTGTGGGGATGTGCCCAGGGCCTACCCACACAGGACACGACCAGACCCAGGGTTTCTTAGGATGGGGTGGGCCCTGGCTGAACATCTCGTGTCCTGGCACTAAGGGTCGTGCCTTGACAAGGACTCCATCACTTCACTGTTTGAAACAAACAGCTCCTTTGGAGCATGGATACTCCCAGTCAAATGTTTTAGGAGGAAAACAAATTTCATCTTCTTTCCTGATGTGATGTTTTCTATGGGGCTAAGGGTGTGGGGTGCAGGTTTCTGGCTCTGAGGCAGGTCATGTCCTTGCAGGAACAGGGGCGTGCTTATGCAGAAGCTGACTTTATAAATGGCTCACGGTCATGGCCCTGGAAGAGCCTGGCACCTGCCCGATGTCTGGTCTGGAGAATCCATCAGGTCTGTGCCATGATGCCTGCAGCTGAGAATGAGCCGTCTCACCCTGAGTTCCCTCCACGCTGTCTGCTGGGGTGGAAGGCAGGAACAGCACAGCCTGTGATGGAAGCCTGCCCGTCCAGGGGTGGAGATATGGGAAGACAAGGTCGTGCACTGGCCTCCCACCTGCGGGGCAGCTTTTGCGCAAGGGCTTCAAAGGTTGCAAGTCACAGTTATTTTCCAAGCCTCCTACCTTCCTTGAAGAGGTGCCCCAGATCCTGTTAGCATCTTCCCAGCAGATGGGCCCCTTCTCCTGACTCACGGTGTGATCCGGAACCTCCTAAGTCTCCTACCTCCTCAGGCTCCAGTTGGCAAAAAGGGAAAGAGGCCACCCTAGTTCTAGCCTTGTGGTCCCCATAGCAGAAATGGAGGAAGGGCTCAGCATTCAGAGTTCCGAGCTTTTACACGAGGCCTCAGAGCTCAGTGCCCAGGCCCGACCTCTGCTTCCAAAGACATAGAAAAGTCAGGATGGAGAGACCTTACAGGTGATCTGTCCTGTTGCCTCTCACACCCCAGCCGAGCTTCCATAATGACGTCCACCCTCTATGCAACACTTCCTAAGTGCCAAGTACTTTACTGGCTGATTTTTTCATGGAATAGTTCACTTAAGCCTCTGGAGTAACATTATAAGCTAGCAGTTATCCATCCTGCTTTCAGATGAGGACACTGAACTCAGAGACCTTAGTGCGTTTGCGTTGTTCAATGTCACACTGCCCCTACAAAGCATTGTCAAGGATCTGATTCCATAGCCATTCGATTCCAAGTTTCATGTTCTCTTTTTGTGCTGCTTCTCTGTGCACCCTCCTTAAATACTGGTCTAGAATACTCCCAGTGATGGGGAACTCACTACATCCCAAGGCCACCCACTCTGTCACTGTGCTCTTTACAAAACACTAAAGTCTTTCTAAAGGTCCCACCACCTGGTCCTAATTCTAACTCCCACGAAGTTCCAAAAACCTTATCTGTGTCCTCTGGCCTCCCAGCAGCCTTCCACTGTGTGATAAAGACTCTCGTTCCCCACAGCTCTTCTGGAGGCTGCCCCGCCTCCCTGCACCCCCAGCTCCACAGAGGACAGAAACCCACATCCCCTCACTGTTCTCATCTGTTGCCTCTAGACATCATTGTCTGTGCCCTCCAGAGAGGGTTCTGGAACAGATCCTATGGCAGGAGACTTGGGAATCTCATAGGTGGCTTGCTTCATGTTTTACAATGCTATGTTTATTTGTATTATTTTACTTACTTTTTAACTATAAATGTAATCCATGAACGCAGTTAAAAATATTCCAAGAGCACAGGTGGATCTGAGGAAAAAGTAAACATCTCCTCTCATTCTCTTCCAAACCCAGTACCACTCCCCAGAAGAAACCTCTGTTGAAAGTTTCTGTTTTTATTTCTTGTGGTAATTCCTATTATAATTTTTTAAAAAAAGCTTTTATTTTCTTGGCTTATCTTTTATTTTTATTTTATGTTTTGAGACAGACTTTCGCTCTTGTCACCCAGGCTGGAGTGCAATGGTGTGATTTCACCTCACTGCAGCCTCCGATTCCCGGGTTCAAGTGATTCTCCTGTCTCAGCCTCCTGAGTAGCTGGGGTTACAGGCATGCACCACCACGCCTGGCTACTTTTTGTATTTTTAGTAGAGACAGGGTTTCACCTTGTTGGTCAGGCTGGTGTTGAACTCCTGACCTTAGGCAATCTCGTGCCTCGGCCTCCCAAAGTGCTGGGATTACAGGCATGAGCCACCACGCCTGGCCTTGGCTTATCTTTAGATAGTAACTTTTGACTCCCCTTTATGGAGGGTTAGGAATTCAGCACCCTCACAACACCTCTTGCCTCTCCATGTCACAGCCCAATTTTATTATTTATATTGCTCTTTTTAATTGTTTTAGTGATTACTCCTATTACTTTCAATAATCTACCTAAAAGTCTGCCTTGATTTATTCACTTTACACAGCATTCATTAACTCCCCACTGTGAAAGGTGAGGGTAGCAGTGAAGCCCTCTTTTTTCTACCTCTCTCGCACTAACTCCTGATGGTCTAATAATGTTTCATAATTTCAAGGTTTGTAACATTTGCATGCTTATTCTGTGGCTATTTAAGTGTTAAAGTTTGGAAACCAATGAACAGCATTGTGAACATATGAACCTTTTTTACTGAAGAGCCAAATAATATGATCAGACCTAGAGAGAAAAAGAAAATGTAATTCACTGTCATGATCCCTGTGACATTCTAAGGAGGCTCTTCTATGGAGGAAAGAGTCCAGTGGAGTGTAGTGGTTCATTTTATGTGTCCACTTGACTAGGCTACGGATTACCCAGATAGCTGGTAAAACATTATTTCTGAGTGTGTCTGGGAGGGTGCTTCCAGAGAAGAGATTGGCATTTGAATTGATAGACTAAGTAAAGATGGCCCTGAGCAATGGGGGTGGGCATCATTTAATCCATTGAGGGCACAAATAGAACACAAAGGCAGAGGAAGGGTAATTGACTCCCTCTTCTTCAGCTGGGCCGTCCATCTTCTCCTGCCCTCAGATATTACAGCTCCTGGATCTCAGGCCCTGGGAATCCAGGATTTGCACCAGCGGCACCACCAAGCATTTGACCTCATGGCCTCAGACTGGGAGTCTATACCATCGGATCGCCTGGTTCTCAGGCCTTAAGACTACAACTGAGTCACACCACTAGCTTTCCTGGTACTCCAGATTAGAGATGGTATTTCATGAGACTCTTCAGCCTCTATAATCACACGAGCCAATTTTCATAATAAATCTCCTTTTATGTCTGTCTGTCTGTCTATCTATCTATTCTATTGGTTGTGTTTCTCAGGAGAACCTTGACTAATACATGGAAATTCTTATTTTTCTTTCCACTTTTTTCACTGCTTCTGGGTCAATTCCAGCTGCACAGTTTTTGTTTTTGTTCTTCTGAGACGGAGTCTTGCTCTGTCATCCAGGCTGGAGTGCAATGGCATGATCTTTGCTCACTGCAACCTCTGCCTCCCAGGTTCAAGCAATTCTCCTGCCTCAGCCTCCCCGAGTAGCTGGGTTTACAGGCGCCTGCCACCATGCCCAACTAATTTTGTATTTTTAGTAGAGATGGGGTTTCACCGTGTTGGTCAGGCTGGTCTTGAGCTCCTGACCTCAGGTGATCCACCCACCTCGGCCTCCCAAAGTGCTGGGATTACAGGTATAAGCCACTAGGCCTGGCCTGTTTTTTTTGTTTTTTGTTTGTTTGTTTTGTTTTTTTGTTCTTGTTGTTGTCTCTCATGTCATCCTCCTTTAAAATTCTTTTTTAGTTTTGCTAGAGTACTTTCTCAAAATCTGTTTTCATTTAAGAGGCATGACTGGTAACTGTGGTAGGCTCCCAAAATATATTCACATCCTAATCCCTGGAGCCTGTATTAGTTTATGTGGCAAAAAGGGGTTTTTGCAGACGTGACTAAGGATTTTGAGATGGGGAGATGATCCTGCATTGATCAAGTGGGCCCTAAATACAATCACAAATATCTTTATAAGAAAGAGGTAGATGGTAGTTTCTCACACAGACACAGACGAGAAGGTGATTTGAAAATGGATCAGGGAGAGATTTGAAGATGCCGGCCTTAAAGATCAGAGTGGCGCATCCACAAGCCAGACAATGCTTACTCCCAGGAGAGTTGGAACAGGGAAGGGAGGGTTCTCTCCTAGAACCTCCAGAGGGAGCCTGGCACTGCCTATGCCTGGATTTTGGCCCAAGGATACTAACTTCAGACTTCTGTCCTCCAGGATGATGAGAGAATACATTTCTGGTGTTTTAAGCCACCAGGTTTGTGGTAATTTGTTACAGCAGCCACGGAAAATGGATAGAGGGATAGAATAACATTGTAATTTCCTACACACCTGAAGATGACTTTCTGAGCACTGCCCTCTTATTTCCAATTTGACAGGGTATAAAATTCTATCTCCTATACTAAAGATCATTTTTCTTTAGAATTTTCAGGACATTACACTATGGATGTCTAGCATCCAGGTTAGCAGATGAAAAGAAATCTCATGTCAGCCTGAATCTTGTTATTTTTCAAGATACATATTTTCCCCTGCTCTGTAAACTTACATGCTTTTTATCTTTATCCTTAGAGTTCTGTTGTTCCATCAGTGTGCCTTTAGTTCATAAATCCTTGACATCTGTGGACTGTTTCTATTTGAAGACTCCTGCCTTCTTCAGTTCAGGAAATGTTTCTTCTATTTGTTTTATGTCCATTTTCTATTAAAACTTTTATTAAACAGATATTGAGCCTTCTGATCTATTTTTTATTTCTCTTGACTTTTCTCTGATATTTTCTCTCTTTGTACTTTTGCTCCATATTTTGGAAATTTCCTTTCCAAATGACCAATTTGGTTCTCAGTCTTGTCTGTTACATTATTTAGCTTATCCCATTGAATTTTTGATTTCACCAGTCATGCTTTGAATTTCTAGATTTTTGTTTCTTGTTCTTAGACAACTTTTCATATAGCAGACTACTTTTTTTTTTTTAGATGGAGTCTCGCTCTGTCTCCAGGCTGGAGTGCAGTGGTGTAATCTCGACTCATGGCAACCTCCGCCTCCCAGATTCAAGCGATTCTCCTGCCTCAGCCTCCCGAGTAGCTGGGACTACAGGCGTGCACCACCACGCCCAGCTAATTTTTGTATTTTTTGTAGAGACGGGGTTTCAGCATGTTGGCCAGGATGGTCTCGAACTCCTGACCTTGTGATCCACCCACCCCGGCCTTCCAAAGTGCTGGGATTACAGGCGTGAGCCACCGTGCCCGGCCATAGTAGACTACCCTTGCATTATGGGTATAATTGCCTCTTGGTCTCTCTGAGGACACTATTTACAATTTTTAAAAATGTTCTTACTAGTTTCTCAAATTATGTCTGATTCTTCCAGGGCTAGCTGGCTTTTATTTACGATTTTAGTGTCCCTCAAATGTCAAGAGAAAGTAGGCAGAAGGGTGTGAGTTCAGAAAACACACTTGAATTTCAAAACAGGGGCACATGTACAGTTTGGAAACTATACGTATCCATGAAGAGATAAACATACCCCACAGTTTGAGGAAACTCCAAAGGTGATTCTGTTGCAAGTCATGCCCTACCCCCTACCAACACTCCATCTCCATCCACACACTTTGAGAATCAGTGGCCCAAATTGGTGATCTGAAAGAACATTGAAATCCACTAGAGAAATTTTATAAAGTATCTGGGCCTAGGCATCCCGAGGTAAAGCTAGTGCATGCTGAAGATTGTGAATCCCTGGAAGAGACTCTCCGTGAGGCCTTGTCTTTGTAACTGTGGTCCATGGACCAGCAGTGTCGGCATGGCGGTGGAATGCGTTAGACGTACAGAATCTCAGCCACCTCCCCTGACCAATGTTCCAAATCAGACTCTGCGTTTAAAAGAGATCTCAGCGATTGGCAGGCACATTAAAGATGGCAAGCACCGCTTTATGGGAGATTATAAAGCAGTGTGGTGTATTTCGGGTGGGACCTCCAGAGCCTGGTAGAGCTGAACTTGAATCCCGACTCTTGCTTAACTAATTCATGAGCACTGGCTACGGAACACTCAGCACAGTGCCTGCCGCTGCCAGAGGCTCGACAACATTCTTCCCTCCCTCGGCTACTTCTTCCAAGATTCTTTTTCAGGTCTAAGAGAGTGTGGCTCTTCAGCAGAAATATTGCTCCGATGCCTTCATTCCTCTCCTGTCTGTAAAGCAGCTGATTGATCACACTCTTTGATCTTTCCCCTCCTGGTACCATCATGTCACTCTCTCTGGCACTGTCTTAAATGATGGCTTCTGGTCTCACTTGCAAAACTTAATATCGAAATGCTTTTGATATTCAAGCTTCTTTGAGGTCAACCCAATCTGTATTCCAGAGTTAAAAAGACGTTCCGCATCATAGCTCTTCCGCGTAGGAATCTGGAGTGTCTGTCGGAAAGACAGCTGTGCTCTCTGCTCTGCTGGTTCCATTTTCCCTGCGAGCTCCCTGAAGAAGCATGGAAATCAATTCCACATCAGATGACACCTTTCTGCGGCTGCAATTCATGTTAAGGACACCTTTGATTCAGTACCAATTCGCTCTTATGGAGCTCACAGCGAACTTCCTCTTGTACTTTCTAATGTGTCCACACTCCCCCAAGCCACGCTTGAAGCTTGGGTTCAAGGCAGAGATGTCTGTTTCTGTTTTACAAATGAGCAAGCAACTACAGAGAGGCTGGGACACTTTCCAAAGAAGAAGCACACAGGATTTTGATGAGCCTAAGTTTCTTAACCAGATCAGTGTTCCAAGAAAATGAGAGGAAATCCTGTCTCCAGCAGCTGGTAGCATCAGGTCTGGAGATAGTTAACCAGCCAGCGTCCCCTTCCTGATGATCCAGGCACTTCAGGAATCACCATCTGCAGTTGGTGAAAGCAAATCACCAGGTGACCGTTTCTAGGAAGAACTCTTGCCCTCTCTTTGTCTTCCTCTCTCTCTGCTCTCCTCCTCGTGCTAACTCAGGGGACCCTCTCTTTCCCAAGTCGTAGACACAGAGCTTGCTTCACACATGGGTACTAACCACTTGTGATAATCGCCCAAGGACCCCGAAAAGGGTCATGCAATGTGTGCTCATCCCAAATCTGCTCTCTCTCTGTCTCTGTCTACCTCTGCCTATGTCTGTCTGTCTGTCCATCTCTATCTCTCTTCCTGTCTCTCTTACATACATACGCACACACTCACAGGAAAACCACCTAGAGCTTCTCTCAACCGCTTTTGGGTAGGACTAGAGGGCTGTCCCGTTGGCAGAAGAAAAATGGGGAGAAGCCGTTGCTCCACTACGTTAGAACAATGCTCCTAAGTCTTTAACATGCACATGAATCTCGGTGGTGGGGAGGGTCTCGCTCAATGTCGGATTCTGGCTCAGCAGGCCCATGGCCGGGTCTGAAATTCTGCATTTCTAATAAGCTTCTAGTGGGGCTGAAGCTGCTGGTCTATCGGCCACATGTTGAGTAGCAAGAGATTAGAATGAACTCCCCATCCTGTGGGGATCTGTAGGGGTTACAAGAGGAGGCAGAAGTAGCCCAGGAGAGAGAGCCTGCAGGACGCTGCCTGTTGAGGATGGATGCCCGGAAGGCCCGTGTCTCCTCGTCATTCTGCCACTATGCCTGCTCCATCAATTCAGAAGATGGATACTGACAAGATACTATTAATTTAATGTATTCGGCAGAATGTGTCAGTAAGTCAAAGAAAAAACTCCATGCACATCTCAGTAAGGACTGTTAAGACATTTGATAACATTTACATCGATTTCTGAAATAAAGGGAAAATATACTCCCTTTATATGATAATATCTCTTCTAAACCAACTTCAAACATAACACCTAATGGCCGTTACTAGAAGCAATCTTATTAAAGTCAAGGACAGGCAAGAATATCTGTTAATTAACACTCTTCTAAAATGTGGGACCAAAGCATATAAACCAGAAATAAAAAGTGTAGCTATAGAAAAGAAAGAGGAGACACAGTTATAATTTGCAGATGGTATAATCATCATCCCATAAAACCTAAGACTCATCGGAAAATTCTTGGAATTAATGAAAGAGCTTGATGAAGTAATAGAATACATAAGAAGCATAAAAAGCAATAACTTTCATGCACACATATCTAGTGATCAGTTCAGGAATATGTGTGAAAGTTTCCTTTCACACATGACAATGAAAATAAGACCAAAATGTAGAAATTAACATTAATTGTTCATTTTAATTTTAATTAGTTAACAATCAACAAAACATAAAACTTTACAAAGAGCTATAAAAGACTTGGGTACGGTGAGGACACCCATGCTTCCAAATTTTGTTGCTGTTGTCTCTTCTGCTGTACTATTTGTCGTTGTACATTTATGCCTTGAAAAAATCCAATATGTTGTCTCGAATGTTATCAGATAGCAATCAGCTAAGGGGCCTGGATGAAATAAACCACCGGTATTGACTGTGTATATTACAGCGCAAATCCACTACCAAGAGAAATGAGGAGGGAGAAGAAAAAAGCAGGGGATTGGAGGAAAAGAGAGTGTGGTTTAGGCCATAGGGGGGTTTTGTGGGGGGAGGGGAACGTGGGATATTTTTTCTCTTAAATGACATCTTGTAAGAAGGTGCATCTCCTTTGCAAGAATGTATCTCCTTTGCAAAGCAAGCTGACACTAAGTAACAAGAGTCCTGAAAGTATTCAAACTCTTTAACCCAACAATCTCACCATTTGAATCTATCCCGAGGAATAACTTCAAAATCTCAAATAAATCTCATAACAAAGATGTTCACCAAAACGTATTTATGATAACAAAAAAAATGAAGATAATTTAAATGCCTAACAGTGGAAACGTTTCAGGAGCCTATAGTGCATCGATTTGGCGAGATCTGTTGCACAATGATTGAAAACAATGCTTACCAAGTGTGATAGAAACACAGGAAATATTCACCTTCAACAAAAAAGCTGCGTAAAATCCAATATGTACCGTCCTCAAAAACATCAAAAAGCTTTGCCTAGAAAAGGAATGAAAGGACATGCCCCAAAATGTTAACACTGAGTAGTTTTATTTTTCTCTGTTTCTACTTTTCTAAAATGAGCAAGTATTTCCTCTTAAAGTATACAATCCAATGGTTCAGTATGTTCAGTCTGTGCAACCACTGCCACCATCAATTTTAGAACATTTTCATCATCTCATAAATAAACCCTATACATTTTGGCTATCACCCTCAGCCCCCAATCCCCTCAGCCCTGAGCAACCACTAAGCTCTGGGTCTCTTTATAGATTTTCTAATTCTGGATACTCCGTTTAAATGGAATCACACAATACGTGGCCTTTGGTGACTGGCTTCTTTCACTTCCTTCAAGGTTCATCCGTGTTGAGGCATGTATTAACACGTTATCCCTTTTGATGGCCAAATAATATTCCATTGTATGGATGTACCATATTTTGTTTATCCATTCATCAGTATATAGGCATTTGGGTTATTTCTACCTTTTGGCTATTATGAATAATGCGGCTGTAATCATTTATGTACAAGTTTTTGTACAAAATGACAAGTATTTTCATTTCTCTTGGTCATATCCCTAGGGAATAGAATTGCTAGGTCATATGGTTACTCTCTGTTTACTCTTTTGAAGAATGGCCAGACTGTTTTCCAAAGTGTGTCCCCCATTTTACATTCCCACCAATAGTTTATGAGGGTTCTCTATATCCTCACCAACTCTTATTGTTATCTGTCATTTTTATTATAGCCTTCCTATTGGGCATGAAGTGGTATCCCATTGTGGTTTTGGTTTATATGTCCTTGATGGTTAATGGCATTGAGTATCTTCCATGTTCTCAATGGCAATTTGTATATTTCCTTTGGAAAAAGAATAAACACTTAGATCCTTTGCCTGTTTTTTAATTGGGCTATTTCTCCTTTTATTTTATTATAGAGTTGCAAATACTTCTTCTTACTTTGATGTTGTTATTTTTTATCGGGCTTTTTTTTTTAGACATTCTTTTGATCTTTTGACAAATCAGAGAGCCCAGCTCAACTTCTCACACACTCTCCAGGTATTTTTTAAGAAACGAAACATTTTGGTACAAGCCAAAATGTTGTTCTCTAGGCAGCAACTAATTGTGGCAGACATTTGTCTGTTTTGTGCTTGTTGCTGGTTTGATGGCCCAGCATCTGGAACCCTTCTTGTGTTTGTGAATTTACTACCTCATGAGTATTTGTAGGAAGCAGAGCCCTTCCTCCACGATGGATGCCAAGAAGGCCAGATTTGTGCTTTTTCCAGTGTCTCCTGCAGCTAGGACACGAGAGCATGGCTTAGACTCAGCCAGTCAGATTCCTACCTGCCCCAGATGTGTGCTAGGATCTGCTGAGGGGAGGCAGGAGGGTCACCAGGAAAAACATTGCAGGGATGGCTGGACCTGTGATGGTAACATTGTACAGAGGGGTGGCAGCAGGGGCAGCAGTGTGAGTGCCCAGCATCACAGGCGCTGGTGGCAGTGGAGTGGCAGCCATGCCAGCTGAGGCTCTGTTTCCCAGCAGATGTGACAGCGGCATCCTCTCTGCCTGGTTCTGAGCTGTGGTTTGGTGTAAACCTGAGTGCTGCTAGCCTTTCTGCTCCAGCCCATTTTATAAGCTCAGTCCTGCATCTTTCCCAGTGATATGGTAAAACATCCAAGATTGGGAAGTTTCTTTTTGTTTTAAATTAGCATAATTGCTTTCTACCATTGCTATTAAGAAGCTTGACTAGCCAAAGATGATGTTCCTTTTCCTGAGAAATGCCACATGCAATGGGACACTCAGAATCAAAAGAGATAACAACCACTTTGGACTGTATTTAGTATGAGAAGCTCAAACAGATGCTAGGCTCAACTGATCCCCAACAAATATTCTAGTTGTCAAAGCAACCCCTGCAGGCACCAAAGCACTCCAACCTAGACACAACCTGGGTAAGAATGATTTACTGTTGTACAGAGAAATAGTTTAAACACACAGAAGCAAAAGAATGTCTTGTCTATGGTGGTACAGAGTCCTGATGTATGAATCCAAAATATGGCCCTTATAGCATCAGGAAGTAACCAGTTTCGTGGCCCAGCTGGACCAAATGCTGGTATTGACTGGGTGTGTTATAGGCAGAACGCATGATTCTCAGGTGGCAGCCAGCCTCCACGATGGCCCCTAATGATTCTAATGTCCTGGCATTCAAGCCCTATGTAGTCTCTCTTCTCGCGTTGAATCAGAGCTGCTCTGGATGACAAACAGAAATGACAGAAGCTACAGTGCATGGCGTCCAACGCTAGGTCATAAAAGGTACTGCAGCTTCCTCCTTGGCCTTTGGATGGCTCACCCAGTATGGGGAAAGCCGGCCACTGTATTGGGAAGACACTCAAGCAGCCCTGCAGGCTGGAGAGGAACTGAGGCTCCCACCAACAGCCAGTCCCCAGTCCCCAGCCGTGACAGTGAGCCACGCTGGAAATGGGTCCTCCAGCATCAGAAAAGCCTGTAGAGGACTGCAGCCCTGCCTGACATCTGATCACAACCTCTGGAGAGACCCCAAGCAGGAACTGCCCAGCTCAAGCTGCCCCTGCCTTCTGGATCCAGAAAAACCATGAGAGATATTAAAGGTTTATTGTTATTTTAAGCCTCTAAAGGTTGGGTGATTTGTTATGCAGAAATGGATACATAATACACCAACTAATCTTCCATCCAGTTCCTCTCTATTTTGGGAAAACCCAACAAATTCCACTGCATGGGCAATGAGAACACTCCAAAACTACTCATTCAGCAACTTGTATATTTAAGAATGCTGTTTTTCAAGTGTGGTGCATTGCTCTGCAGAACTGGCATTTTTAAAAATAAAATCGGATTCATTTCCCGTAGATATGTTGCTGGTAATGTTCTGGAGAGTTTTTTCTCTTTCTAGAAGGGTTGGAGGTATAGAGAGTGCTTCCTGGTTAGTGCTGGAGCAAAGGAATGCTATGAAAAGAGATGGGTACGGGGAGGAAGGCCATTAGAAGCCGCTGCTTCAAGGGTCAGGATTGCAGACCTGGCCGGGACTCAAGTGGTCCCAGATATCCATACAGCAGCATGGGTCTCTCTCTCAAGGGCCCTGAATCTGCTCCCGTTCCTAAGACACCGCAATTTAATAAAATCCTCTTTAACCCTATCACAGTGTACTTTAAGCCTGTGCTGTGCAAAGCTCTGAGATGATTTACAGTGAAAATTATCTACCATCCCCAGCCTGAAGAAACCTCTTTACCCAGAAAAAAATACTTTAAAAACCTATAGACTCTGCCAACACTACGCTTAGAAAAAAAAAAAGTCAACCGTGATTAAGCATGTCTTATGTCCTACTCAAGTAGCTGTGCAGATTGGTGGGCAGAACTGTAATTAACAATTAAGTCGATCAACAAATATGTATTTGTCTTTAGAAATGGGCCAGTTTAGCAATGCTCTAAAATTGCCAAAACATCCTCCTTTACTCAACAACCACACCCCAGCTACCTCACTCCCATACACACCTAACACTTTGCGACTTTGCGAAATAGATAAACATGGCACAAATTTTTTTGAATACAGGATTGAGAGTCTTTCATTCTAACAAGGACTGGATGGGCTGCATCCTTTGGACACGCTCCATAATGTTGGATTTTGCCCCAGACTCCTGCTCCAGGACCCTCTCCCCCATCCCACCCCACCCACAGGTGCTCTCAGGGTTGCCCTTAGCAAATCAGAAGGTGGCCCAGATTCATGCCTTTCCCCCAGGACCAGTCTCGGTAAATGGGCACAGCTGCCTCATGCATTCGGCGGCACTCTGACCTTTTCAAGGTACCCCCAGCTGTCTTGCCCGGAGTCAGGTCCTTAACACATTTACAAATAGTCTTCACCAGGATTCTCAAGCAGTCAACACTTTTCTTACTGAGAAAGAAGAGACTCTTGGGCTTCCGAACCCTCCAGAGCTGCTACGCATCAAGGACAAGCATCGCCGAAGGGTCTCCTGTTGTGCATTTCTCCAACAAGATCCTCTGCAAGTTAAACAGCAAGTTCACTTCAGCCACACCAACACCACTCACAGTCACTGGAGAGAAGCCAGGCAGAGCCTCAGCAAGGACCATTCGGGCCCAGTTACACCTTGACTCGTTGGACACAATGCTGACCTCTCATCCCTGAGGCAACCCCAGCTCTCCCTGTCTCCATCCAGAAGGGCGAGTCTAGGTCAGTCCAGCAAATGCCAGTTTACAGAAAGCTGAGAGACCAATTCACCAAGAGACAATTCGCAGAGCTCAACTTGCCAAGCAAACACATCGCCAAACTTATCTAATTTACTTATTAGAATGTTCAACAGGGCTATTCAGCATCACTAGTGGGAACCATTAAATTTTGGTAACTCATGATGAGATACATAGAAAAGTATATTTCAGCTGCAGCAACCAATTTTTTTTTTTTTTTTTTTTTTTTTGAGTTGGAGTCTCATTCTGTCTCCCAGGCTGGAGTGCAGTGGCGCAATCTCAGCTCACTGCAACCTCCTCCTCCTCCCGGGTTCAAGCAATTCTTGTGCCTCAGCTTCACATGTAGCTGGAATTTACAGGCATGCACCACCATACCCAGCTAATTTTTGTGTTTTTAGTAGAGACGGTGTTTCACCACGTTGGCCAGGCTGGTCTGGAACTCCTGACTTCAGGTGATCCACCTGCCTCAGCCTCCCAAAGTACTGGGATTACAGGTGTGAGCCACCATGCCCAGCCGGCTTTTCTAATGAAATTTTTCAGTTGTCACTGATATTTTGGATGAGATTGTTCAGGCTAATGCTGACTTCCCGCAAACACTTTGAGGTTTAAATCTGCATTATTATCCAGTGGAGTAAGTGAGCCCCTGGCCCTGGCCTCTCCAGAACCATTCAGTTTCCAATTACACCCACCCACAAAACATGCCCTCATTTCTGTGCGATCTGCCTCCCTAGTGCCTGTGCCCCTGGGCTCTATCAAGGTGGGCCTCGGCAACAGCTGTAGCAGCCAACACAGCTGGCTCTGCTAGGGTCTGGTGGTCTCCATGGATTGCTGAGAAAACTCCCAAGGGGGCCACAGCTGGGCCCCCTTGCCGACTTTGGGGGGACTGTGGCTGAAAGGCACGGCAGCTTGCCAGGCCCCTCCCTTGTTACCTTCCATGGTGGAGGCTGAAAAGTGGAAAATACTCGCCTTCCCAGCTGCGCCTTCAATGCAAGGGTGACCATGCAACCCAGCCCCGCAGTTAGCAGACAACCACATGGAGGAGATCTGTTTAGGGACTTCTGGATGGTGGCATGCAGGGGGATGGTGGCAGTAAGGACCGTCCCCACAGATACCAAAAAGATGGTCTGCATTGTCTGTAAAGAGCTGAAAACAGTGATAGACCTGTGTGAAGGTCAATCTGCTTTTCTTTCTCACCATGTGCCTGCAATTCTAAATAAGGTCAGTGCTGTACCCCTTGTGCCACAGCCCGACCTGAAGAGCTCTGGAACTAGTGAAGGAGATGAATGCATTTGCAGGGAGAGTGACCACCTTCCCTCCAGTCGGCCCCACCTTCTTCATGACAGCAGCCTTCACAATGACAGCAGTGACGAGGGCGCCCCTCAGGGCTTCAGACCTTCAGGGCCTTAGGACTCATGTTCTGCTTTCTGGCTACACTAATGGAGCTAAGGGAAGGAGCCTCTGCTTCCGCTGCTCAGATGCTGGCTGGTGCCTGCCATGCCTTCATCATTCTCACCTCTGATTCAGGTGCTCTCCCTTTCTCCAGGCTCGGGTTCGGGGAACCTGAGGGCCACTATCTGCTGGGTTCCATTAGCAAGTCCAGCAGCACAGCTGATCTGACAGGTGTCACATGACTCACAGGCAGGCAGGCTCAGTGGGACAAGTCCTAAACTAGGACTCAGGGGACCGCCTGGTCTCTGTTGTCTACTAACCAGCTGTGTGACCTTCAATAGGCCACTCCCCTTTTCTAAGCCTCAGTTTCCATAGCAGTAAAACCAGAGGGCCCTTCTCTAGAGAGTTCTTCCCGCCCTGACATTCTCTCTCTCTCTCTCTCTCTCTCTCACACACACACACATACACACACACACATCTGTGTGGGTATGTTTTACAGAAGTACTGTATTGCTCTACATTTTGTAACATGCTGTTAAGTTTTTGAGAAAATAATATACAGAAGGATTTGTAACTTCTTTGCTATTCACTCAAATGAATCCATTTTGTGTTTTAGTAGCTTCAGATCACTTCAACAGCCAATGCAAATAATCAAGACAGAAGCAGTGCAACCTCTTGGAGTTGGCCTATTTCCAGTGGTACAGCCAAACGCAATGGCATTATTTACCCAAATTGTTGGGCAACCAGCATGCACTGGAAGCAGATGCCAGCAGACGCCTTCCCGGACGCCAAGTCCTAGGAGTTGGCTTAGGCCCTTAGCTCAGGATGGAGGCAGCACCCACTGCATTGACCCAATGCTGTGGGGTGATCCAGTCCTCAGCAACCACAGGGAGGATCCAGCCACTGGGGCAGACTGCACTTCAGGGACATCAGAAGCGGAACCCTGGGCTGGGGAGGTGCTTCCAAAGGAAACACCTGGAAGAGGGAGAAAGGATAAAAGAACCACCATCTAGATTAGGAAAGCAAGCCAGTTCCTGCCACCCAGAATAGTGCGTGCTGCTTGTTTGGAAAATGCATGATCATTTTCAGAGTCCTGAGGCCCGTCAGAGACTTTATGTCCAGCAGTGCCAATGGCCTGGTTCTCAGTCAAGGTAGTGGTCTGAGCTGCCATGATCGGTCTCCTGCTCCAAACACATAGAAATTCTAGGTAAAGTACAGAAAATTAAATTTCAAAACCTATAACAAAGCTCAGAAGCTAAAAAAGTATCTGCGGATGCTCAAATAAAGAGGAGTCTTGCAGTGGTAATCAGGATTGGGCTACACCCTGTATGTGCCTTAGAGGCTGGGTTTAGTTTTCAAGTTATCAAAAATCATATTGAGCTATAGAGATAGTTTATCACCCTGCATCTTTTAAAAATCAGATTAGTATATAATTTACATACAGTAAAATTCACCCGTTTTAGGATATAATACTGTGAGTTCCGGCAAATACATACAGTCATAGAATTACTACCCCCGTCAAGGCATGGAACAGTTCCGTCACCGCAAACGCCCTTCTGCCCTTTGTAGCCAACTCTTCCCCTTCCCCTGGAAACTACTGGTCTATATTTGCCCTTCTATTTCTGCTTTTTCCAGAATTCCAGAGAAATGGAGTCATACGGTGTTTAGAAAGGCTGCAGCTTTAGTTCTTGCCCAGGAAGTGACACCAAGGCCACAGCCTTGCCGACAGCAGGAATACTAGAACTGAGTTCCCCAAATGAAGCCAGGAGTCAGGAAAGGGCTCTCCTGTTTAGGAACTGGGATTAGAAAAACTGCTTGCTGGCCTGAATATTAGGCACAAAAGTGGGTCACTTACCTTGGACCGTGGGGGAACAGTCACCAATAAAATATCTGAACCTCTAGGTTGTATGACACAAAATTATGGACAGGTATTCTCCTTGCTACCAGCATGGTGTGGATGTCCCGAGCCTAGAAACTCACATAAATACTGGTCTAGAAACTGTTTGCCCTTTAGAGGCAATAGATGCAATCACAATGTCATTCCAGAGGAACATCTCTGCAATCCAGGCATATGCAGGACCCCTCAGGAGAAAGCTTCACCCACATAAATACAAAGCGCGCAAAGAAATCCAAAGCTCTGAGCAGTAAACAGCAGATTCAACCAGAAAACATGTCAGAAACGTAAAATTGTATGGAAGTCTGCGAGGGACTTTAAAATAGCTTTATTTGAAGTATTTGAAGAACTCAAAGAAAGAATAGACTGATAAAAGGCCGGCCGTGGTGTCTCACCCCTGTAATCCCAGCACTTAGGGAGGCTGAGGCAGGCGAATCACTTGAGGTCAGGAGTTCAAGATCAGCCTGGCCAACATGGAGAAACCCCGTCTCTACTAAAAATACAAAAATTAGCCAGTGGTGGCTGCAGATGCCTGTAATCCCAGCTGCTCGGGAGGCTGAGGCAGGAGAATTGCTTGAACCTGGGAGGCGGAGGTGGCAGTGAGCCAAGATTGCACCACTGCATTCTAGCCCGGGAGACAGAGCGAGACTCTATCAAAAAAAAAAAAAAAAACCAGAAAGAAAGAAAGAATAGACTGATAATGCAAAAACAGAATATTGTAGGAGACAATTACAGAAATGAATAATATAATAATTGGTTTTTAAGAACTAATGGTCAAGTTAAATCATCACTAGACATCTGAAAGAGGAATTAATGAGTAGGATGACAGAGCAGAGGAAATCACAGATATATAAAGACATACGAAATCTGAGAGAGGAGTTAAGATATGTGGAGGAGAGACTTATGCCTAATAGGAGCGTGAGAATACAGAGATGGGGAAAGAGGCAATATTTAAAGAGATGATGGCAGAGATTTTTTTCAGAGATTAGGAAAGACCTATGGCCCCACATTAAATAAGCACACTAAGCCCAAAGCAGGATAAATAGACATAAATTCACATCTACAAGGAAAAAAATGGTAAAAGCTAGTTTAATGGAGAGATAGATTACCTACAAAAGAATGGCTATCAGATTAATGGCAGAGTTTCCTTCATCAACATAGATATCCTAAGACAATGATTTATATCTTCAATGTGCTAAGAAAAAATGTCTTCCAAGGGGATTATAGTGTAGAACAGGTCCTCTCCTTCTCCTCCAGTATGTCTACACTTAAGAGGTCAATAGGGCCAGGTGCGGTGGCTCACGCCTGTAATCCCAGCACTTTGGGAGGCCAAGGCAGGTGGATCACAAGGTCAGGAGTTCAAGACCACCATGGCTAACACAGTGAAACCCTGTCTCTACTAAAAATACAAAAATTAGCCAGGCATGGTGGTGGCCACCTGTAATCCCAGCTACTCAGGAGGCTGAGGCAGGAGAATCACTTGAACCCAGGAGGTGGAGGTTGCAGTGAGCCGAGATCGTACCACTGCACTCCAGCCTGGGTGAGAGTGAGACTTCGTCTGAAAAAAGAAAAAAATAGTCAATGTACCTGTGAAGGAGCTCTTGTTTATTGAGCATGTCCCTTTGAAGAAATGACTGAAGAGAGTCATTCCTCTGAGAGGTAGAAGCTGGTGGAATGGGGCTTGCTAAGTCCACATTACCCAGGAACTGAGACTCGCTCCTTGAATTCTATATTCAAGTAAACTGGCATTCAAGATATGACAGGTGGATCAGTTAGACAGAGGTGAGCTAAATATTTGTTTAGATATATTAAGATAGTTTAAGGCCCAGAGATCCCCTCTGAAAGAACTTGAACTAGTCAACAATTCAGAGGGGAAATAGAAAGTGAGCCCAGAAGAAAAGCACGACTAGAAAAAAAAAAACCAAGTGTATTAATTTGCTAGGGCTGCCATAACCAAGTACCACAGAGTGGGTGGCTTCAACCACAGACAGTTATTTTCTCCCAGTTCTGGAGGCTGGATGCCCAGCGTCAAGGTGTCAGCAGCTCTGGTTTCTGAGGACTCTCTCTCTGGCTTGCAGACGCCGGTCTTGCTCTGTCCTCACACGGCCTTTCCTCTCTGTGCACACATGTGTCTGTGTCCAAATTTCTTCTTCTTTTAAGGACATCCGTCATATTGGATTAAGGCCCATTCTAAACACCTCACTGTAACTTAATTACATCTTTATTTTAAAGACCCTATCTCCCAATACAGTTACATTCTGAGGTATTGGGGCTTCAACATATGAATTTTGAAGAAACACAATTCAACCCACAACAATAAGTGCGTACAAAGAAATTAGTAAGATCTAAATAAGTATTGAATCATCACTATCACCATCATCTCATCATCATCATCATCAACAATTTGGGAGATTTAAAAACATGAGGAATTAAAATAATAGAAATAGTAAAAAATGGGAGCAGTGAAAGGTTGTAAGTAAGAAATTTTGAGTGTATAAAATTACTGTTTTTATTCAGGAGAAGGATAAAGTGTTGATTAACTTCAGGCTTTGTTCAAAAAATACACAGTGAAGTATGCATATTATAAGTTTTAGGAAAATAGTGAAAGATCAGAAACACATGCATAATTTTCAAATCAGTAGAGGGCAAAAGAGGAAAGAAAATCTAATCAGTCTCACAGAAAGCCACAGAAAAGGAGTGGGAAAGGCAAAGAAACGATACATGAAGAATGCAAAATAAGATAGACAAAAATCCAAATCATCACAGTAATCACAGAAATCGTAAATGGATTAATTTTTCCTATTAAAAGATAGACACTCGGAGTACACTTCAAATGTCCAGATTATGCAGTTTGTAAGAAATGCACTAAACATAATGACAGAGCTTGAAAATAGACATAAAAAGATATACCAGGGGTATCCGTTATAAAGCTTTGGTTACAGGGTACAGAAGAATCAACCAAATTGGTTAATAATAAAGTAGATTTATTAGTTTAGATAAACAGACATTGCAGAGGCAGGATCAGCTTCAGAGTAGCTTGATTCAGCAACAATCTCGTTAAGGACCGAGCATCTTCCTATCTCTGCTCTCCCTTCCATGGTATCAGCTTTACTTTCAGGCTGGCTTCCCTTTGGGAGAAAATTGACTGTAGGATTTCTAGGTTTCATCTCACCTATCCCATCAAGAAAATTCGACGCAATTCTAAAGAACAATAAGAGATTAGGGAATATGGCTTAACCAACAGGATATAAACAATTCTTATAAAGCTATACTAATAAAACTGGGTGATATTTATAGAGCAATAAAAAATAGACCAAATTAATAGACCAGAGAGCTTAGAGACTACATATATATAGATATACTTGGTGTTGGGACAATGGTTTTCCATGTAAAAGAATAAAATCAGGTTCCTATCTCATAGCATGCACAAAAATAAATTCCAGTTTGGCTAAAGCCTATATATTAAAAATATAACTTTTAAGCTACTAAAAAAAATCTTTATGACATCAGGTAATAAAAAGCTTTCAAGACATAAGAGAACAAACCGTTTAAAAATTCATAGATTTGTCTATATCTAAATCAAAATGCTTTATGACAAAAAAATGATAGATTAGAAGTTGTTTACAATATGAAATACCAAAATGGTAGTCTCCAGAATATATAAAGACCTTCTACAACTCAATAAGAAAAAGGCGCTCAACCCAATAGAAAGAGGGTAAGAGATTTAAAGGGGTAATTCACAGAAGAGGAAATCCAGGTGGTCATGAATACATGAAAAGATGCTCAACTCATGGAAGCACGCACAGAAAACAAGTTGAAATCTTCTCATATCATGTCAATCTCCATATTTTAGAAAAAAATTAAAAGTCTGAAAATACTAATCTTTGTGAAAATATGAGGAAAATGGGAACTTTCAGAAACACTGCTAGTGGGGGATAAATTAGCACGGCCATTTGGGGAACAGCTTTGCAGTTATTATTAACATTGAAAAATGCACACATTTTATGACCGAAAAAATTCCCAAGGCATCAACCCTGGAGAAACTCTTCTATGAGGGTAAGAAAACACCTCAGCCTTGTAATAATGAAAACATTTTTAAACAACCTAAATTTTCATCTAAAGTAAAAGTGGTACATATTAATTAGCAGCAGTGAAAAGCAATGAACTATATCTGCGTATCTTGACATGAACAGATCTTCTAAACCCTGTACTGAGTGAAAAAATCAAAGTGACATATATATATAGAGAGAGAAAGATTATTTATTGTATAAATTTATTACATAAATTTTTTAAATGCAGAAGATAATACTTTACATGATTAGGGACACAAATATATATTATAAGCATTTTTTAAGTGGACAAGAAGGCACATACCAAATTTATGACAATAACTTCCTCTGGAAAGGAAAGGAGGGAAATAGGAATGGGTAGTGATAAAAGTGAGATTCAATTTCATCAGTGAATTTCCTTTTTTGAAGCTCTCTGTGGGATTAATATGATGCTGTGTTTTAGACCATTTTCTGTTGCTTTAATAGGATGACTGATACTGGGTAATTTATAAAGACCAAAAGGTTATTTGGCTCATGGTCTTGGAGGCTGGGAAGTGCAAGGGCATGGCGTCAGCACCTGGTGAGGGTTTTCTTGCTCACCGTAACATTGGGGAAGGCATTATACAGAGAGAGAGCAAGCAAGCACATATGAAAAAGACTGCAAGAGTGAGCTGAGCTCATTTTATAACAACCCACTCCCATGAGAAATAACTTCCTCCCTAGAGAACTAATTCACTCCCATGATAATGGCAGTAATCCATTCAGGAGGGCTCCACTCTTGTGATCCAAGGATCTCTTAAAGGCCCCACGTCTTAATACTGTTACATTGGCAATGAAGTTTGTAACACATGAACTTTTAGGGGGCACATTCAAACCAGAGCAGGCTGGGACTTCAAATCTCACCCTACTGAGTTTCTTCCCCTTCTCTGACCTGCATCTCCCATTGTCTTGCCAGTTTCTCCTGGGAGTGCTTCCCTAATAAACTGTGCGCACAGTGAACCTCATCCCAGGGTCTGCTACTAGAGAGCCTGTCCTAAGACGATGAGGCACTCAAGTCTCTCCCCCTCACTCCAGTTCTTTGCTCCATCTTTGGTAGGCTGAAAAATGACTCCTGCCCCCACAAAAAAAAAATTAGTATTCTAATCCATGTGACCTGTGAATTTTGCATTGTATGGCAAAATGAAGGGGTCTTTGCAGATGTGAGTAAATTAAGGATCTTGGGACGGAGGGTTATCTGGACAGGCCCTAAATGCACACACATTTATCCTTATCAGAGTGAGGCAGAGGGAGATTGGACCACACACACAGATGAGAAGGCCATGTGACGATGGATCAGGGAGAAATTCCAAGATGCTGGCCTTGAAGATTGGAGTGATGAGGCCACAAACCAAGGAATGCCAGCAGCCACCAGAAACTGGAAGAAACAAGAAACAAATTATCCCCTAAAGCCTTCAGAGGAGCATGGCTGTCTATGATTTTGAACTTCTGAGCTCCAGAACTGGGAGGGAATAAGTTTATGCTAATTCGTTAAAACAGCCATGGGAAACTAACATGCGCTCCTACTAATAAAAGCTTATAATCCTTACACCATGCTTACCATATCCCAGGCCCTGTGCTGAACTTTCACCCTGCTTGTCTCATGTAAGACTCACAATATCTCTTTGGGGTAGTTAATTCACAGGAGCAAAAACTGAGGTTTGAAGAAGTTAAATGACTTGCCCAGGGTGACACAGAGTCAGGGTTCAGACACAGGCAGGCCAACTCCAGAGCTGTCCTTCTCTACAAGTACCGTGGTCCCACCTTGCAAGTTGGAAGGCCCAGCAGGGATGGTTGCCAAGCAGGGAAGAAGGGGAGGCATGTCCAGTCTCTGCTGTATGTCAGGATCCCAGGAAAAAGCATTAGAAGCCTGGGCTCTGGTATCTCTCCACCTGCCAGACCCCCACCCACCAGTTCCAAGGAAAGGCAGCCCCAGCAAACGTCTCCACAGGGACTGAGCAAGGCAGATGGCTGGGCTGCTGAGCAGATGGAGGGAGCCCAGGGCTTTCCATGCTCAGGGCCTGCTCAGAGAAGGTTGGTCTGGTCACCCCAACCAGCCAGTTCACCAAGCACTGGCATCTTCCCACAAGGGAAGAAAGGATGGAAAGATGGAAAAGAAAGAGGGAGGAAAACAAAACAGCCCAAACAGCCCAAATCACTCCTCCCCCAACAGCTGCGTTCAACAAAGGGACATTAAATTAAATTCTTGAGGAAACAGGGCTCAGAGGGTAGGACCATGCCAAGTGAGCCCAGGAACACTTACCGCTCTTCGGAACCCAATTAGCCTCCCTTTGGGACACTGGGCTCTTCATTAATCCCTTCTCTGGCTGAAAATGAGGTCCCTATGCTTTGATCCCCTCTGCCGGCCTGCCAGGGCTCTTGGCTGGGAAATGTCACATCTGCCACTGCTCACACCATTGTCTGAGCTTACAGACCCATGGCTCTCCAGTAGCATAGGCCACGCTGCCAGAAGCCCCTCCAAACACTCACCCAGACTTGACTGTGGTCCCCAGATACACCCAACATACTCTCTGGGCAACATCAGAGAAAACTCAGACCCCGTACCTGCCATGAAAGAACTTGAGATGGAAGAGGGAGAAAAACTTACACAAAAACCTTTGATATGGCCCATAAAATCTCATCGGAGCCTTTACTCTACTGAGCACTGGCCTAATCACATTCCCACATGGTCCATAAACACTTTTGTGTCCCTTACCCCACTGGGCCTGTCGCCCTGCTGTCCTGCCCTGATGCAGCTGGAGGCTGGGGGGCTCCAGCCTTCTCCTGAGGATTCCTGTCTAAATGCTCAGCTGCTCTGGAATTCACAGGAGCCCAGGGCATGGGGCCCACCTGGTCTCCTGCTTCCTTCAGGTTGTTGCAGAGCTCCTGTCCTCCCTCGCCTTCACTACCCCTTTGCTCCCCTGCCTCGCCTGCAGCTGTCCATGAGCTCTGCTCAGCAAGTCCCAGCTGACCTGGATCTTTCCTTTTTTTCCAGCTAAACAGATACCTGCCTTGCTAATACTGACTGCCTTTCAAAGCATAATTATGATGTGTTGTGTTAAAATCACACTCCAGTAAGGAGCAGGAGACAGGGGAGAGGAATGGATGGGATGAAGAGGACCAAGAGTCTCTTCCTGTCTCCTGGTGCAGGGATTAAGAGACTGAAGAGGGCATTCTGGGGAAACTGAGGCTCAGAATGGCCCAATAACCTGCCCAAAGCCAGATAGTCTGTAACTGGTGGAGCTAAGATCCTGCTGTTGACTTTATTTGCAAGTGGAGGAGGATGAGAAGGAAGTTTAGGGTACATCTGCCAGGTCTGGGCAGAGCCTGCCCCAGTGTGTTCAAGGTCCAGTGTTCAACACCCCCACCCTGGCCCCATGCAGGACTCCAGGGAGAGCCTGGAACCACGCCCCGGGAAAACACACAGAAACTCTGAGGGCTGGGCAGGGAGGGCTGCGGAGCTGCCCAGGACACCTTGCCTGACAAGGGCTCCTGCCATGCAGCTCATTTCAGCATAACACCTGCTTACGAGGGCCTGCTCTGCCTGGGGAAGGATATCAGGCCCGGTGGAGGATGCACAGCGAAGCCAGCACGTCCCTGACCTCAAGAAGTTGCCAGCCTCCCGAGGGAGATGGCTGTCGCAAGGACTCCTGCACCCACCAGAAGGCCTGCAGGGAGACATCTGGGGCCGCTTTTCAGTCATGACCTCTACGCTCCACGCCCATCCTCTGGGCGCCAACTGGTGATGCCGGAGCTGGGACTCTGCCCGCGGCTCCGCTCTGCCAGCCGGGTCTGGGTAGGCTCTGCAGCCCGGGCGCTAGAGCGGCACCACCAGGCTGGTGCGGGAGGCAAGACTTGCTCTTCCTATTTGCTCCCTGTCCGCTTCCTGCGGGCTTCCTGTTCCTGGGAGCTATTTCCCTCCCCAGCCAACAGCCGGCAGCGCCAAACTGGAGCCGCAGCGGAACGCAGCTTGCAGCTTCTCCAACTCTGGCAGAACCAGTTGCGTCACCCTGTGGCCCAAGAGCTGGCTCAGACCGCTGCTCAGAGGTTGGGATCCCAGGCAAGTGGGCCCTTGTCTGCAGGGCCCCAGCGCCAGCGAGCAGAGACCTCTCCTCAAGTCAGCTCTGCAGGGTCCCTCCGCTGTGTTTCTAAATGTCCCCTTTTGCTCCTTCAGCCACAGAAATAGTAGTAGCTGCTTTCTGCAGTTGCCACTTCTGCTCACCCTGTCAGTCTCTGTCACCCTGATGACTGCAGAGAGGAGGCTGGAGACCAAGATGGACCTCCCAGGACTTACAAAGCAGAGACTTTCACTCCTGCTGTGCTGAAAATCCCCTTCATACCCTGGCTTTCCTGGACTGTGTCCTCGTTTCAACCTCAGTTTTGTTTGTTTGTTTGTTTGTTTTTGTTTTGTTTTTGAGATGCAGTCTAGCTCTGTCGCCAGGCTGGAGTGCAGTGGCGACATCTCAGTTCACTGCAGGCTCCCCCTCCCGGGTTCACGCCATTCTCCTGCCTCAGCCTCCTGAGTAGCTGGGACTACAGGCGCCCGCCACCGCGCCTGGCTAATTTTTGTATTTTTAGTGGAGACGGGGTTTCACCAAGTTGGCCAGGATGGTCTCCATCTCCTGACCTCCTGATCCGCCCACCTCAGCCTCCCGAAGTGCTGGAATTACAGGCGTGAGCCACCGCGTCCGGCCTCAACCTCAGTTCTTTATACGAAACTCTCTCTGCCCTCCTTATTGGATGCTGACTGCTGCTGGATCTTTAGTGGGTAGCTAGCGTTTTGATCTCATCCTCAGGATCTTGATGGCCCCCTCTCTGATAACAGTTGACCTCATTCGTAGAACTGCTCCTCCACATGGCCCATCCCTTAGGATTTGACTTCACTGCCATAGCAGTCCCCTCTGCCCTAACTTGGCCTGAACATGATGTCAGTCCCAGAGGTGGGCCTGTGGCCTAAGGCAGCTGACCACAGCCTTCCCTGGAACCTGTATACTCTGAGCTCTTTCTTTTCCACAGTCACCAACTAGGGTAATTTAAACTGGGTTGTCTGCAGGGGGGCCTCTCCCTCCCACGGCCCCCGTCCCAGGTTATCCTGTGTGTAGTAGAAAATAATGGTGACCATTCACAGATTCAGAGCTGGCTGCATTGAGGCTGCCATCCGGTCATGCCTGAGGTCCACTCCACCCCTGTCTTTCCCAATTTCTGGAGCCCAAAGCCTCCCTTTGTGTGTAGGCAAGTGTGAGCTGGGTTTCTGTCATGCTCAACAGAGGGAGTCCTGACTGATGTGGCAACACCCCCCACACCTAGGTCGTCTGGAAACAAGCTGAGTCAGGGCCGGTCTAGTCAGACTCCCTACCTGGTTCTGCAACCTCACCACACAGTCTCCGCCGTGCGACAGTTGCTGCATAGCTTCCTGCTTATGCAACGGCTTTGCCAAAGGCCTAGACACCCAGTCGGGCCTGGCTGAACCAGGGCCAAGTTGAAGAGGCAAAATCCAAGATGGAACTAAGCAACAAAGGAGTCAAGAATCCAGGCCCCTCCCACCCCAGAGCCGTGGGCTTGACGCTGAACCTGAGTCTTCCCCAACCCCCTTGTATGAGGACGTGTGTAGGCGGTAAGTGTTGTGCGACAATAGGATTATATTCATTCCACTTCCTTAATGAGCCAGGCTTCTTTTGGAAATATCAGGCTCCAAAGCTGAGACATATATAATGTTATATATAAATAGAATGAATATAAATAGGCTGGGCACATTAGCTCACGCCTGTAATCCCAGCACTTTGGGAGGCTGAGGCGAGTGGATCACCTGAGGTCAGGAGTTCGAGACCAGCCTGGCCAACATGGTGAAACCTCATCTCTACTAAAAATACAAAGATTAGTCGGGCGTGGTGGCAGGCACATGTAATCCCAGCTACTCAGGAGGCTGAGTCAGGAGAACTGCTTGAACCCAGGAAGCAGAGGTTGCGGTGAGCCACGATCGTGCCATTGCACTCTAGCCTGGGTGACAAGAGTGAAACTCCATCTCAAAAAAAAAAAGAATATAAATATATATGAATATAAACATATGTAGAGAGAATGAATATAAATAGATATATACATATGCATATGTGCCAGTGTGTCTAGACATATAGATACCTATATACACCCCAGAACATCTTTCCTATTTCTGCAGGAATAGGGTCCCAGGGGCCTCAGAGGCTGTTTAGTCCAGCCCACTCCCCTTCCCTCCCTCCTCCCAGATAAGGAAATTGAGGCTTCCCACCAAATCATGTAGTTGGTGACTCGCCACGTTGGGAGCAGAATCCAGGCCTCCTCTCCAACACATCAGTGTCTGACTGAACTGAAACTGCACACAAGGCAGAGGCCTGACAGCTACCACCCTCCGACGTCAGTCTAGCAGGGTTCCCTGCGAGGACCTTAGGGGAGGAGAGGGGCAACTGAAGGCCCTGAAGTCAATAGGCATGCAGGGCCGTCCTCTCCTCTGAGGTTTTTTGCGTGGGACTTCTGAAGAGAAGAAGCTTCTCCCAAGTACATTTTCAAAATTCTTCTTTACATCAGACACACGGAAAAAACACAGCCAAAAGGCATCGGTGTGCTGACCCCAGCCCAGGCCCAGCAGGCAGCATGACGCAGGAAAAGGGGCCTGGCCCCAGCTGGCTGGGTGACCTGGGGCAAGACGTTCAGCCTCTTTGGGCTTTTGCTTTCCTATGTGCCACGTAGCGGGAGAGGGCATTCCAGTTCCCTACCCAACCTACTGTCCAAAGCTTTTGTCTCCAACTCTCTCATGCCAAGGCACAGCCCTGACTCTGCCAGCCCCCTGATCAGGGCCTCCCCAGGCAACAATAGGACCATGCCCATCACCGGGTACAAACTTTGTGGAGGTGTTGTGGACGGGGAGTGCCAGGCCTGGGTTTCCCTGGAGAGACACCGACGTGCAGGTACCACACATTTTGACTCCTGTCTTCTAAGTCGTAACACTGCAGCTCCCAGGATTTGCCAATTCAGCCCGGCTGCCCCCACCACCCTACTGATTACAGA